>NC_089745.1:49566493-49603993 GCF_040412425.1 Macrobrachium rosenbergii
TATATATATATATATATATATAATGTTACCCTCCGGTTACATATGACCTCTTTCTAGCTCCATGCCTTATCCACGTGGATGTGACCAATCACAGTTGATTAACTACTATGTACTTAATTCACTCCTAGGGTCATGAGAGGCAGAATCGATTCCTAGCGGACCATGCCTATCTGTCCTCCTGTTCTTAGCTAGGATTCAAACCCGGTCTCCCTAGCTTGATAGGCCTAGGCCAGAACACTACTGATTGCACAAACACTCACACACATATATGTACGTATGTATGTATGTATTATGTGTCTGTGTATGTGTGTGTGTGTTTGTGTGCCGTGGAGCAATGTGAAGTCCTGAAACGATTCAGGTCAACAATATAGGTCTAGAAAAGGTTATGGAGGAAGAAGAATATTACATAAACCTTGGTAGCTTAACCCTACTTGTCATACTGAACAGCGCATTGTCTCACGTGACTAAAAAAAAAAAAAAAAAAAAGTGCCTACAAGGCGGATGTGAAAGTACATAAAAACAAAGGGAACTCGAACTACAGAATGTGGAACAACGTGGAACTGAGATTATGGCGCGGTCTGATAGCAACCAACGCTCACATAGGTACTATGTAAAGCTGTACAAGCGAAGCCTGTGTACACAAAATTCTCTCTTCACTGAGCATTACAAATAAAGTGGGCTCAGAGAAGGGATCAATGAAAATTATGGTGTGCATACTGTATATTGCTTACGCACGCAACGGCAAGTTTATAGTAATATTAGTTAAAGGCTGTAAACAGATAGAACACTGCGTAGATACAAGACCAGTAAAAAATATAAATCACACCTAGGCAATAAGTACTGAATATGTATGTTCAAACATTATTGGCAATGATACATGAATGCATTCGTATATTTAATCTCCTCACATAATGTATGTTTATTTCACAAAAACGTCCTCACACAGGAAGCAATATAGGCATATGAAGAATATTGAATGCCAAGATTCCGAAGCATGCAAGGGCTGAAGAAGTTTTTGGCAACAAACATTTACAAACCCCCTCAATGGCCATTGGAAACAAACTTGTGTAAAAGGAAATAAAATATTTACTTTTTTTTTGTAAACACAAACATACCAAACACGATTCTCCATCTTTCGAACTGATTGCTATTAAATTGCCTGACTGTCATACGACTAATATCAAAGGAAAAAAAAAAGGTTACAAGTTACTCTCTTTTTGTCACAAAATTAATTACCTGCTGAAACATTTGAGGTTTGAACTAAATATCTATAATATGAGTCCCGGCATAATTATACGCTTCATTTGTCAGTCAGCAACCGGCCAAAAATACGTTAATTAATTAAATGATCTCAAAGTGACGCTGCATTTGGACAGTAATTACGGAAGCATCTGGAAATAAAAACATCTAATGGGTGAACTACATTCCTACAGACACATTAAAAATAATTAACCAAAACATTAATCTCGAAGTTATTAGTTCATAAATTCCAGTTAACCGTTTATCGAATAATGGCGGAGGGAGCAAAACATCTCCTCTTTATGGAATCATTAAATAATAATGAGTTACTCGAATGGGCCAATTAAAAGAAGTACAGTTACGCCGGAGTTACTGATGACAGTTTTATATACATTAGAGAATAATTATAGGAAACTCTGCCCATCGCCTAACGGCCAGGAAAATATGGCCAATTACGGCTTAATTATTCACTACCAAGCGAAAGGACCGGGCATATTGCTAAGCTTGGACCCTTTGTACCCCTTGCGGTTTTGCGGTGGTAACAGCCCTCGGCGTCGCGTGGGTGAGGCCGTTTACGCCCGTACGCCTAACGCAAAACAATTATCTTTGCTAGACCTACCAGGAGAAATGGCAAAATATCATGGGTATATTTGTGCATCAATTTGAAGGTGATAAACGGAATTCATATACTGTATACGAAAGCTTACGTTGTATTCTTTAGCAAAATATGAAGTAAATAAAAACTGTAAAAGCGTATCATAGCATCTATAAAAATTTCAGAAGTGTAGACTTAATGTAGGATGCGTAACTTGCATACACCGTGTTCCGAACACCTTTTACAGTAAGTTCTCTCTACCTGCAATTATTCTTCTTAGTAAAACAAAAAACAAAAAAAAAGAATAAACTACATGCGTGGGACAATATTCACACTGATGTAAATGGTAAAAACATGTACTGAGCTTGGTCACACCCTTCTACTCCTACCCCTCCCCCTCGTCCTCCTCTCTCTCTCTCTCTCTCTCTCTCTCTCTCTCATAATTAAACATCCACGAACCGTGAATAAATCCTTACATGCCCATAAAATTTCCTTTTACGTTTTCCTCTGTGACCCAAATGAACTGCTGGCTCGTGCGTTGCCTTTCAGAAGTCTTACTAATTTCCATTAAAAAAGAGAGCTGGAGCATACACGTTAACGTTAGATGTCGTTCCCCTGACTATTGTCGTATAGTCTCAGCTGTGTGAAACTGTCTCAGAGTTTCTCAGACTTGCATTTTATAATCAGAAGATGCATTTGCACATACTGGAAAATCTATATACTTATTCACGTATTATTATGAAATTACTTTCATTACCAAAAAGTTTGAAACGGAACGGTACACTTATGTAATATAAAGATAAACCATAAACGAACACTGAATATATATATATATATATATATATATATATATATATATATATATATATATATATATATATACAGTATATGCGTGTCAGAGCAAATCAGAGGAGTAAACATAGAGAATAAAGAGCGTTATATCTGAAAGAGCAAAAATAGAAAATATGACGTATTTCTCTTTAGTAATGACTTGTATATAATGAAACAAGTATAAATCTGGGCTAATGATGGTTTTACGCTCTATGTGACTGGAGAAACAAAGCAATTCTATTTTAGTACTTATTAAGGGAAGAGAGAGAGAGAGAGAGAGAGAGAGAGAGAGAGAGAGAGAGAGAGAGAGAGAGAGAGAGATTACAATTACACGTAATTCTGCTTAATTAATTGTGAATCAATAATGAACTCCAAAAATAGCTTGTTTATCAAAACGAACATTCCACTCCCTCGAGAACTGGGATTAAGGACCTCATTCAATTAAACTTGATGAGCGTTTATCTACTGCGCAACATCTTCGCAATTATCACCCTGTCACATGAGATCATCATTCTTTAACATGATTCTTTTCATCTTCCCTCATCTCCGCAAAACCTCATCTCAAGAGGAAAATAAAAACAACGGAAAGCGGGACAACAAATAGAACGACGACAGAGCTCTCTGGTGTCAGCCATTGGCATCATCTGTCAACAGGGTCGCTCATCCATAACACCCCTGGTTAAAATTCTCGCCGGGTCTTTCAACATCTGTTGGCGAAAAAAGAGTTATCTCTCTCCCTCGCCCCGATTGAAGCATGAAACTGGTCCTTCGGGTGGAGAGGACGGTCGGGGATGTGTTCTTACAGATTGCTGCTGAGTCAGGCTTCGTTGGGATGGCAAAAATTTCATAGCTTCTTTTACAACGGGTGTGAGAGTGCGCAAGTTTCAAGCTATTTCAGGACAAATTTATGCGAGCAGTGGTTTAGTAAACTTGCCGTCTGGGCCAACAATAAGCTTTTTCTCTTGAACCTACTTTCTATACGACCTACTTCATCAGTGTTTGATCTTGATTCTAATCATGACTAGAATTAAGAATAGATGGGTCATCTTAAACCAAAAATAAACCAAATACAAAACTTTTAAGAAATGAAACCCATTCTAGTTTGTTGACAAAATTACCATCACTGTGTTAGTGGCGCGTTTACCCTTCTTACCGCTAATCCTTACACTTGTAGTAAAGAACCAAAGAGAAATAGGAACAAACAAAATTTAAATGTCCTGACAGCGTTTCCTCTGATATGACAGAATATACCATTGTATCTCAAGCAGGGGTTGGCAGAAAAGAAATGGGAAAGAGACGCCACACGACGGGGAACGAAGTGTCCAAAGAAAAAAAAAAATGCTACAATAGACCGATATAAGAGAACATCTGGGCTGCACAAGCAAATGCCATTACGCACCAACAATAACTGATAATGACGTGGGCATGACTCAGGAAACGTGACAAAAAAAAAAAGAAAGAAAGAAAAAAAGGAAAATGGAATAAACACCAACGCCGAGACGACGGAACGAATAAACAATAAAACGTTGTTACTCTTTTTGGCGCGCTCCCCCTCCGAACGCAATAAAGTCTGGCGGGAAATGAGTGTGGAGCATAAAAGAGTAGCTTGCTTTGGTTTGCTCTTTTGGTTAGACGTCCCGTTTTATGAGGTGTACTGTAAGTTTTATGGCGTCCTGACTTGTATTGATATCATTTGTTGTGTTTATGGTAACGCGAGAGAGCCATTTTATAACATAATGGCTAAAGTCTGATGGATGACGACCAGACTAAAGAAAAAAGAAAAAAAAAAGCGAGAGACTTGACAGGAAAGGGGTTGGTTGAAGGACATTTTGATAGGCTAGTCTCTCTCTCTCTCTCTCTCTCTCTCTCTCTCTCTCTCTCTCTCTCTCTCTCACTTTGGCTGTTCAAGTTGTTGTTGTGGATTACAAAGATTTGTATATATGTTTGTTCACTGCTAATTATTATTATAACGAAAAGTTGCTATTAGCAACAAGAGGTTCTCTACGGATATTGATTGTCCTATTTACGGACTCTTAGCTATTCGGTGTTGTGAATATTCCACTTTACTGCCATTTCCTTGCTTATCAATTCAGTTGACATTTATTCATCAATCATCCTTTCTCGAGTTCATTTCCGCTCAAATACTAAGAACCTGAGCAACACGACACATTTACCTCATTAAACGAGATTTGAATTTCCTCTCGTATGTTAAAAAAAAAGATTGCAATGCAACCTTCACCCTTTCAGTATGTTTCTGTGTGCTACTGTCCATTCAGGTCATTTCTAAAAGTCATTTATTTACATGTTTATTCAACGATTGTCTATACATACCGTCAAAAATGATTGTACTATGAGAATGGGTGCGCGGGGTTGGCGGGAGGGGGAGGGGAGTCCAACAACAGTAGCTACTGTACTGTAAGTAGTCCTCAAGTGAAAGTTATACATTTCGATTAAGTTTATACCTGTTTCTCTGGTTTGTTCCTCTGTCTGCTGAACGGTTAATACCAAAACTAATGAACAACATTTTACGATTTTATCCATATTCACCCCATTTTTATTTTCATTTCGTTCAATGCTGTTGAATAGAGCAGAATATAGAATTTAAGCCAAGCGCTGGGACTAATGAGGTCATTCAGCGCTGAAAGGGAAATTAAAGGTGTAACAGGAGGAAAATCTCGCGGTTGCACTATGAATCAATTGTTTGCGCGGATGGAAAGTAAGATGGAAAAAAGAGAATATGAACAGGGATACAGCAAAAGGAATGAAAGAGGCTGCAGCTACGGGCCGAAGGGACGCTGCAAAGAATCTGAAGTAAGGCCTACAGTGCACCGCATGAGGTGCACTGACGGCACTACCCCCTTTACGGGAGTTTAATGGTATAGCCACACCTGTGTTTTTAAAGAAAGCAAAAACTTCTTGGTGTTGATTAAGAAAAACATGCTAAAAAGATGCTATGTGCGGCTTTGCATTCTAGCAAGGAAACGTAAATAGTAAAAGAATATTTGAGAAATGATGCTCATATTCTAGGGTGACCTTAGTAATATCTGATGGGAGTTTTAAGCTGATTTTATCTGCCTTTGATTTCACTCTATTTCTTACAGGGCCGTTCTGGCCAATGAAAGATTGCCAGGTCAGTCATAAGCCTATTGTGTGTTCCAGGCATTACTTAAGGGTCTACGCAACGTCCCTTCGGTCCCTATCTGCAACCCTTTCATTCCTTTTACTGTATCTCCGTTCACATTCTCTTTCTTCCATCTGACTTTCCACCCTCTAACAACTGTTTCATAGTGCAATTGAAGGGTTTCCCTCCTGTTACACCTTTGTAACCTTTTACTCCCCAATTTTCCTTTCAGCGCTGAATGACCTTATAGGTCCCAGCCCTTGGCCTTTGGACTAAATTCTCTATTCCTAATAATAATAATAATAATAATAATAATAATAATAATAATAATAATAATCTCTACATAGCATTTGAGAATTATTACAGATAATATTCCGCCCTCGTATGTCCTTCCAAAATGTTAAGTATAACTTAGTTTAACCAGACCACTGAGCTGATTAACAGCTCTCCTAGGGCTGGCCCGAAGGATTAGATTTATTTTACGTGTCTAAGAACCAACTGGTTACCTAGCAAGGGACCTACAACTTATTGTGAAATCCGAACCACATTATGAGGAGAAATGAATTTCCATTACCACAAATAAATTCCTATAATTCTTCACTGGCCGGTCGGAGAGTCGAACGCTGGGCCAACAGTGCGCTAGCCGAGAGTTCTACCTACCTCTCCAATAAAGAACTCGTATGTCCTTCAGTACGCTTGCTAATTTGAACCACTGGACAAAAGGAAGTATTTTCACGCACGTGCTCTAAAACTCCACACAAGATAGACTGCCAAAATATGATGATACTTAAGAGGATTGTGATGTGAGGATATAACCAGTGCTTCAAACCTTTCCTTTCTCAATCAGGGCTCTTGTACGTGCAAGTTTCGAAACTCGGTCTTCGATATTTTCGAGGTTATTTGAGATCCCAGTTGGGAGGAGAATATTTGTATTGCAGTTAAAAACGACTTACGTTTGAAGCAGTAATTCTTACTGAATTACTAAGTATATGAGAATGTTATGAACCTGGTGCGCTAGAATCTCCATGTATGGGGATAAAAAATTTGTAAACAATCCATTCAGTGTTTTTCGCTGGACCGGCGTTAATGATTTTTTCTTTTTTTCATTTTTATTATTTCTTTTTGGTTGGGGGGGTTGGGGAGATTGCAGGGACGTAGGGGACTCCTTGGGTGGGCATTTCTCCCCCTTCATAATCCAAATATGTACATAATTGCCAATCTGTATCTTCAACATAACTAAGGCTGTTCAAGGTGAAATCCGTAGACGAATAAGAATCAGAATATAACTTTACACTTCGAGTTATATTCAACTTAATGACTAAATAAAAACTTAGGTGGCGTAACTAAGGGGGACGGGGGGGGGGGGGGCAGTCCGCCCAGGGCAGCACTGTCCGGGGGCCGGCACTCTGGCATCTTTAGATGTTGTTATTAGCGAATTCGCTTCTACCAAAGCTCGAAGGGTTTCGTTGTAAATCTGCCGTGTTGTTTTTGTTCTAGCTTTATGAAATAAAATAAATGACTGAGATGTTAAGGCTTAAAATGTGCGTTTAGCTTTCACAACTTTTTAGCACGGGCGCCGCTAACGCTAGTTACGCCACTGCAACTCTCTCTACTTTCTAGAAATCAAAGCAGCATTTTCAGTACGTATAAATATCGTGACGATATCTGCACTGACAAAACCGACCGCAACGGCGGAACCGACCGCGCTGGGGACTGCTTCTACGGACGGAAGAAATATCGAATAATACGTCACACCCGGAAGGATTTTTGTCGAACGCTGGAAGTATCTAGGAAAGATGGATGCGCTTGCCCTGGTCATAATTCATGTTGATGGAATAACGCTTAATATAGAATAAGTGCCTTAGAACTGACAAATAAGCTCTTCGTTGGGATAGTCGGTAGAGCCGTGGACTAGCACTCGTTAGGCCCGAGTTCGAGTCTCCGGCCTTCTGATGAAGAGTTAGAGGAATTTATTTCTGGTGACAGAAATTCATTTCTCGCTATAATGTGGTTCGGATTCCACAATAAGCTGTAGGTCCGTTGCTAAGTAACCAATTGGTTCTTAGCCACGTAAAATAAGTCTAATCCTTCGGGCCAGCCCTAGGAGAGCTGTTAATCAGCCCAGTGGTCTGGTATAACTAAGGTATACTTAACTTAGAACTGACAAATTTTGTGAAATGTCAGTAAAAACTACGTTCCTACCTTCACTTAAAAATAAAGGTAATAGAAATAATAATAATAATAATAATAATAATAATAATAATAATAATAATAATAATAATATCAATAGTAATTTAACGTATAGCAGCACCCTATTACAAGTTTCCTCGGGGAAACTGAAAGTCATTTTGTACTCATCACATCCTTCACAGAATCATTTTGATTATAATCGTTATTAAAAACTGTCTGTAATCTAATTAAACTCCTCATCAAGATAAAGATTAATTACAAACTACGTAGGATCCCCATCAAAGCATCCGTAATTAACGAGAGCGAACGAACTATTTAGGCATAATTAATCTCTCTCTCTCTCTCTCTCTCTCTCTCTCTCTCTCTCTCTCTCTCAAGCCTGAAAATCCTCTGTTAACAAATAATACCACTTGACCTAAATAAAAAAAAAAGTAACAGCCAATAAGATAAAAACTAAAATACATAATATATAAGCTATACTTCATGCTTATATAATTTAATCTGCTACCGAGACTTCCTCCAGGGAGTATAAACAACTCTTCTATACATGATGAATTTCATTAATAATTAATGCTTAAACCGTAGCCACGGGGAATAATTTACTCCCGACACCCTTAAGTTACCCCAAAGTAAATTATCTTCAGCCCCTACCAGTACTTACCTTCCTGGTCCCCGGTGGCCAAATAATCCATTTTCTTTCCCCCAAATAATTATTTATTATTTAATACATTCCATGCATTGCAATACTTAACCTCAGGATGTTCTAAAAATCTTTTAGGTAAACTTTCGTTACTCAGTTTTTTTTTCTAATAAAGCACTCAGGACGTCTCGCTATAGAATGTTACTTTAGAAGTGACTATCAACTCCCATTAATTCGCAAAATTCTAAAGGATATTGATGAAACGAAATTATTTTTGGTTGTCCACCTGGTATTTCCCATTATCTTTTGTTACTTCTTTCGAATGAACACCAAATTCTTTGGAAGCCTGAATTTCAAGTCAATAGCCCTCGTGGGACCGTTCCATATGAATAGGGTTCATCTTCTGAATAATAATAATAATAATAATAATAATAATAATAATAATAATAATAATAATAATAATAATAATAATAATACGATATATATAAATCATGAGGAAAGATATTTAATGTCAGGTTCTGTGTGTATTATGTTACACGTAAATAGCGAAACAAGGTATTTCGTGAACTGCCTGAAATTTCAGGCAGATAGCAAAATGCACTTAAGGACATTTGATCTCCCTAGGGGCTAGTGCTAAACACGGCGAAACAGCGACTCACCTACACTGTTTCGCCGTGTTTAGTACTAGCCCTTGGGTGGTCAAATGTATTTCGCCGTGTTTAGTACTAGCCCCTGGGGGATTAATGTCCCAAGTGCATTTCGCTATCTGCCTAAAATTTCAGGCAGTTCGTGAAATGCCTGTTTTCGCTATCTGCCTGTAACATATACAGTATATACGTTACTGTCACCCTGTCTCCATTACTCTATTTTAATGTTTCAACTTTTACAAATTCGTACAAAGACAATAAAAATTTTGTAATTTAACAGGTTGTAAGTACTTCAGTCTTAAATACTTTCTAATGAAAGTGCTTTCGACTGAAGTATTTACAGTCTGTTGAATTACAGACTTACGTCGCCTTCGTATGAATTTCTCCATGAACTTTCTGATTACCTGAAAACTTTTTATTTAAATATTAACTTTTAAAATTTTGTTCAACATTACTGGAATTAATCAATTGTTATGTTTTTCACTTCTCGGCAACCTTCTCTCAAAACCAACATAGCTGACCCTCTTCGACTTCTATAACTGTTCCGTTTCTTTCTGGGCAGCTTAAAAAATTTTGTTTTTTTTGTTTCACACACGAAAGGTTAACAAAAAACCTAAAGATTTTAGCTAGTTTTTCTTCTGGAGAAAAATCACTAATCTGTGGACCAGCAACACTACACCGACAATGACAAACGCATCGCTGGAGAAACTGAATACCTGAATTCCAAGTAAAAGTTTTCGAGGAATAGACGAAGCAATTAGCAATTATTCCGACTGGAAGGACCAGTTTCACCACTGTGACAAATACGCCTGGGCCTAAAATTAACGATTATCTAATTAGGGAGACGGATATTTTCTCTCTCTCTCTCTTCTACAGGAATGTGAAGGCGTTCATCTGTGCAGGATACTATTTCGCTGAAAAGTATAGTTTAATCCTAAATTTGATTTGAACACGATGACACACTAAATTACATAATACAGCTGGGAAGGCAAAACTTCAGAAAAGCGAATCACGTAAGTGCGTGACACACGCACACGCACACACACACACACACACACACACACACATATATATATATATATATATATATATATATATATATATATGTATGTATATGTATATATATAGTATATATATACTGCATATATACATATACATACACAGATGTGTGTGTGTCTTTTTTGTCACAATGCCATTAGATGAATTCGGATTACTAAAACATTCTATTATTTAATACTGATATCGAAGAATCCTCCACCCTTAAGCCTCATTTTATTTTACTAAAAACTGCTGTTACCTTTCAGCAGTACAAACAGGATTAGCGAAAAATCATGATTCAGTTTTTTATTAAGATTTTTTTTTTTATCAAATACAAGAGGCCTGAGAAACTAATTGAATATTGAAATTCTTTCAAACTTCATCAAAAACACATAGATCACGTTCTCTCTCTCTCTCTCTGTAACACATAATAATAATAATAATAATAATAATAATAATAATAATAATAATAATAATAATAATAATATTACAATCACTGACTTCATTTTCAGATAAGCAAAGAGTAGGCATATCCTTGTCTGTCTGTCTGTATCTCTCTCTATCACAAAATAATAATAATAATAATAATAATAATAATAATAATAATAATAATAATAATAATAATAATAAAATAAAATCACTGAATTCTTCTTTTGATAAACAAAGATTCAGCATATCCATCTCTCTCTCTCTCTCTCTCTCTCTCTCTCTCTCTCTCTCTCTCTCTCTCTCTCTCTCTCCATCACTAATCTTCACAAAATCTGTGTCTCGTTAAAAATAGCCGTGTGGGAGAGAGAGAGAGAGCTCTCGTACTCTCTCTCTCCGTCCTGCTCATCCTCCCCCTCCTCCTCCTCCTATAGCATAAAGATGGCAGTTGATGGCGACTATTAATCTCCATTACGTCACGGATCTTTTATAAGACGAAAAATATCCGGCATTCATAAAAAGTAATGAATACATACAATGGATGTTCTCGTATAATATTAGCCGAGGAAATTCTGAACGGCTTCTTCGGGAGGGTGTGGGGAAGGGGGGGGGGCTGCTGATGGCATTTCCGACTATATTTATACAGCACTGCTTTACATACATACATACATACATACATACATCATACATACATACATACATACATACATACATACATACATACATACATACATACATACATACATACAGATTTCGTTGAATTCTATGGCTTTTTGAATGCTGATCAACTTCTTATTAGTTTGACAATATTTTCTGAATCTTCTACGTTCTTCCAAATTTGGAAGAACGCAGAAAAATCAGAAAATATCGTTAAAGTAACAATCAAAAAACCATAGAATTCAACGAAATCTGCATACAAGAAAATCTTTACCCCAAAAGTATATATACATACATACATATAAACAAACACACATACATATATACATACATACATGTGTTCATACATACGTATACACAAGAGTAAATAATTTTATAGGATTATAAGCATAAAAATTTTAAACATATTCCTTTAATTTGTCTTTCGCGTTGAGGCTAATAATAGTCTTTGACACAAGGTCTCTGATCCAGTTCTGTCAACCTTGGTGGTTACGTCATGAAATGTTATTTGCAAAACTACAATATACTACAAAGCGATTGATCAATCAGCTCCTTCGCTTAGATGTTAGCTGTTCAGTACACAACATCATAATACTTCTCTCTCTCTCTCTCTCTCTCTCTCTCTCTCTCTCTCTCTCCTGCATAATGCATGAGTCATTGTTTTCGAGAAGGAAAGGAGCACATCTGGTCGAAAATTTATTTGGTAGTATCACGTAATCACTTCTCGTTTGGTCAACATTAATTTCTCGTTGTCAATTGCCCTCTGACTTCATTAGAAGGTTAGTCCTCGAGTCCTTAGCCTCTTATTACCTTGCTGTTGGCTAATTCATAACTACCGTGCACACAGCAACACTTGATGACTCGTGTCTTCATGTTCATGAGTACCTTTTGTAGGGAAACAGAGACAGCTTCTGTTTGCGTAAAGCTGTTGAATTCTTGCTCAGTGCAGGTGATTTTACTATAGAATAGAGAATTTAGGCCAAAGGCCAAGCGCTGGGACCTATGAGGTCATTCAGCGCTGAAAGGGAAATTGACAGTAAGAAGGTTTGAAAGATATAACATCAGGAAAACCTCGCAGTTGCACTTTAAAACAATTGTTGGAGAGGGTGGAAAGTCAGATGGAAAGTCAGATGGAAGGAAGAGAATATGAACGGAGGTACAGTAAAAGGAATGAAAAAGGTTGCAGCTAGGAGACGAAGGAATGCTGTAAAGAACCTTAAGTAATGCCTACAGTGTACCATGTGAGGTGCACTGACGGCACTACCCCTACGGGAAGTACAAGTGATTTTAGTCTAGTAAAATTGCTTCACTTCAGGTTTTTAGTTTGTCTTTGACTGGCTGGAAGATGCCGCCCTAACATCTTTAGTACTGTGGCTGACCAATGCTGTAAATGAATTTTCAGTGGGGGAACTGGAAATCTTTCACACTCAGAAATGCGGGTTCCATTACCACAGATCTCTGAGTGTCTAAAATGACACAGGAGCCAAGGTGCAGTCTTCCAGCATTACAAACATTTACGACCACCCAATATCATGCGATAGCCAAAGCTGACTCAATTTTCCTACTATAGCTACCCGGCAATATGCAGTCTTCCGTAGGAGGTTAGTGCCTTCAGTGCACCTCACGCGCTGCACTACAGGCTTTGCCAGGGGTGTTTGCAGCGTCCCTTCGCCCCATGGCTGCACCCGCTTTTTAGCCCTTTGTTTTATCTGCATTCCCTTTCCTTTCTTCAATCTTGCTGTCCAACACCTCAAACTCTTCTTCTTTTTGCAACCGTGGGGTTTTCTCCAATTCCATCTTTAGATCCTTGCATTTAATCTCATTCACTTTGGATTCTTGATCTTCTCGTCTAACCACTCCAACTTCCTCTTTTCACTGTCTTGAGGCTTGAATGGCTGAAAGCGCTCCAGTGCTTGACGGTCTAAATTCATAAAATCCAACCTTACTATGCAGTCATCCTTCAGTCAAGTATTACTCGATACCTTTAATTATAAACCGTCAAATGGTAGCCCATCAAACGAGTAAAACTGTTGACAACAAAACGGAATGACTAATTTTAAGCAGAAGAAATGATTGACTGGATTTGTTCCTCCTGTCCTTTTCGGTTATGACTGACTCCCGTCCCTCCCTCATTTCACTGGAGTATCTGTATCTATTTTGGGGTAACTGGGTCACCCCAGGTTCCAATTTTTCATTGCCATATAACCAATGTACTGTAACTTTCAGTTGTGCCACAGTCATAGGCAGGAATGAACTCAAATTAACTTTCCTTGCCTGTTTATTTAGTCATTTATTCTGGTAACGAATTATGCATTAACTGTTTGTTATTATAAGCATTCCGTGTTATGTTCTTTCTACCTCTGTTTTTTTTCCTTGTTTCACCAGTAAGCATTCTGTGGAGTAGAACAGAATATAGAATTTAGGCCAAAGGCCAAGCGCTGGGACCTATGGGTTCACTCAGCGCTAAAAGGAAAATTGAGAGTGATAGGTTATAAAGGTGTAACAGGAGGAAAAGTTCGCAGTTGCACTGTGAAACAATAGTTAGAAGAGGGTGGAAAGTAAGAGTTAAGATAGAATATGAAAGGAGGCACAATAAAACGAATGGAAGGGGTTGCAGCTAGGGGCCGAAGGGACGCTGCAAAGAACCTTAAGTAATTCCTAAGAGCACCACGCACACGAACAACCCTGAACTTAGCATATATACAATTTCATTTCGACACATATGACTTGTATATAACAGATCATGTTCCCAGACTCAGTTTTATACCTTTCTGTAACCTTGCCTACGTGATAACGCAGTAACCACCAGAAAAACAAGTAACAAATGAGCCGAAGTTTCTTCGGCACAATCGAGTTTTCTGTACAGCGTATAATCAAGGCCACCGAAAATAGATCTATCTTTCGGCGGTCTCGGTATAATGCTGTATGAGCCACGGCCCATGAAACTTTAACCATGGCCTGGTGGTGGCCTGTCCTATATCGTTGCCAGAAGCACGATCATGGCTAACTTTAGCCTTAAATAAAATAAAAATTACTGAGGCTAGAGGGCTGCAATTTGGTATGTTTGATGATTGGAGGGTGGATGATCAACATACCAGTCTGCAGCCCTGTAGCCTCATTAGTTTTTAAGATCTGAGGGCGGACAGAAAAAGAGCGGACGGACAGACAACGCCGGCACAATAATTCTCTTTTACAGAAAACTAAAACCTAAGGAAATTCCGTAAAATTATTCTCTGGCAAACCAGCCATCTGCCGACAGAAAGAGAGAGAAAAAAGGGACAAGTAAAAACGGGAAGGAGAAGATTATCAATGGAAATTATCGTAGAAAATAGTAAGAAATTCGGCGGGATGCAGAGACGCGCTGCAAGTGGCCACAACGGGGCCACTTTATGGAGCTGTGGCCAAGAGAGACTTCCGCTCTGGTCATTATGGAAGGTTCCGGCTGACGGCTTTTCCTCGCTGGCTCGCTCTCTCTCTCTCTCTCTCTCTCTCTCATGGTCTGTCTGTTTGTCTGTCTGTCTATGTATTTGTCTGTGTGGCCGTCTCTTCTCGTGTCCTTTATATTCTTCTTTTTCTTTTTATAATTCCATGTTTCCTTGAGTTTTTTTATTTTTCTCTTTCACTTAACTTTTCTGGAAACTTTAAGTACATTTAATTTACATCACTTGAATCAGTTAAAACGATTAAACAGAACGTTGTATTTTCTGAAAATTGTCACTACGTTTTATATCACTTTAATCTGTTACTTAAAATGATACAAAAAGCTGCAGTAAAGAAGCAAACTATTGCTTTTATGGGCGAGCAAGCTTCAAGGGTCTTTTTTAAATATGTGGAGACTCCGCGTCTGTTTGTTAATAATTGCTAGTTTCCTTCTGGTGCTAATTACATCTTCCCGACCCTTTTAACATTTTTACAGTGTTTCTCAACAACCTTTTTTACTCTTTCATCACCTTCCTCTTGTTTACATTTTATTCATCCTTCATAAACCTGACTTTTATCAGCATTTCCTTTGCATTAGGTATTCTGATTTTCCCTTCCCTTCCACGCGCCAATTCCCTGCACCTTTACAATTCGTCTTTATTGTCTCCTTTCTCTCGTCCCTCTTTCCATTTTTCTCCCGTTATTCTTGCCCCGTTCCCCTTTACTTTTTCCATTCTCCGTTTCCTTCCTCTTCTTACCCATTTTCGAATTTTCCCGTTCATAACTAATTTCGTCCTGCCCTTTTCCGTCACCCTAACGAAGTTTGTCCCTCTCTCGCGAAGAAGACGAAGGTGCTGACATTTTTGAAGTCAAAAGGATTTTTGCTACGGCTCTTTTATTACGCTGTGAAATATGCAGATGTATTAGGAAATTTAGATGTATCACAGTTCAGCCACTCACTCACTCAGGTCAGTATATACACGTGCCCATATAAACTACATACTCGTCAACTAAATGAAATGCTTCAAATCTTCCTAATGTATCTCACTTATATAATCTAAGTACAGTATTGTTACAATTTCTCGATAAGTCACAGCAGAGACTGCTTTTTTATTTTCCAAATACCAGCTTCGTTTTTATACTCAGAGTTTCATTTCTCCTTCTTGGAAATGGGAAATGGTGGCACTTTCTGCTACCACTTATTCAGTGCCAGGCAGGTTTTACCCAGCATTCCATTCCTCTCCAATATTTTTCTCAGTTGAGTTCCATTTCAACATTTTTTAGATGACCTGTATGACGGGATCCAATAGTAAAATTAAACTTTCCCAATTTTGATTCCTTCACAGTGGCTTGTAAATATCTATGTCACTATTTTTTTTTATTTCTTTATTGGTTTATACTAATTCTGGTAATCATTGTCCTATAGCTGCACGGAAAGAATATGCGTAAGTATGACGACATTTTAGTGTCTCGTATGATTTTTTACATCCGTAGTTGGGTTACGACCACTCCTCCATGGAAATGAAAGAAGGTTACACCCACCCATTCAAAGGCACACAAGAATGCCATGACCTTTCTTTCAAAGGCTCACAATCAGGATATGATCAACCCCTTGATAAGCATAAGATAATTCCGTCCTTTCCAAGGGCATACAAAGTTGCGTTCATGCACCCAAGGCACAAAAGTCAGCTGTGCCCTTCCCCTAAAAAACATGCCCATTTCTTCTAAGAGAAAAACGAATATACCAAAGGAACGGACAAAGGCAGAGACCCTGGAAAACTCTGAAAAAATGACTGAAGCTGGAAGTTACCTTCAGTAATAAAGGACATTTCTAGCTGATTATCGAGACTACGGTCTACCCCAAAGCCAAATCAAAGTCCTTCAAAAGAAGGCATCGTGCTTACCCCATACAAATGGGAAAAAAAGCACATTAAAAGAAGAAGAAGATCTTGTCAATGTCAATCCACAAAACTGTTTGCAAAGAATAATGGAAACACCGAACGAAAACCCACGCAACATTTTTAGAAAAGATAGATGATAAAATTTCCTAGTAATGGAAGTTGAACCTGGAAGGCGTAACGTGTCATAATGGACGGCTCTAAACTGAAATAAGATCACCACTGACAAAACCAGCTTTTAGAATGAAGATTTGTTTATAGAAGGCGTCGAAAGAGGTTTGCAGACTTGGCAATAAGCAATAAAATAAGGATTTTGTAGACCTGTCAGATACAGAACCGACGAAAAAACAACCTCACTTATAACAAGCGAAACTTTTAAAACAAAGATGTTTTTACCGAGAATTAGGGTACTGATATAGAGACTTTGGTATCAAAGGATAAAGAGATTATACATCTCTCAGATGTGGGATTTTCGATAACGCGAGAAATAGAAAGGTTTGCGCAAGGAAAACTTTTCGTGGGGATGGAATAACCTAACACTTGCTAGAAGGGATCGTTAAAAAGCAAAGGGTAAACATGATGACTTCCGACAGGCATTTTTTTTTTTTTTTAGTAGGAGCTACTAAAGTATTAAAAATGATGCTAGTTTAACGGGCATTCTTGAATAAAAATTCTTTGTACTTATTTCGCCTCAATTGCTTTTATATGGTGCCAAAAAATCGTATATAACTTGCATAAAACATTAATATTTTTAAATATATGTATTTTGTTTTCAGATAATACTCATAAACGAACTGCTTTTTATAATCTGGGTATGAACATTTAAATACTTGATTCAAATAATGTCAGGACAATCTAAATAATAATAATAATAATAATAATAATAATAATAATAATAATAATAATAATAATAATAATAATAATGAGATCTTTTCGTCAACATGTTTCATTAAAAATAATGGTTGCATCATCAGAGTTTAATTTATGTTAGAGTGTCTTTATTTTCTCATGATTCCTTTGTTAGTAATAATTACCCCACATCCATTTCATGAAAGGGATGGTACAGAAACATTCCGAAACGTTTTCATTTTACTAACATAAATCAACAATTGTGTAAACAGACTGAAATATATAAAATGTCTCCGGCCTCATCTTATGCATTTCCGTTCGCATGCATGATTGTTTATTTATATAAACAAAACGAAAACGTTCTCAAACGTATCTATACCCTCCATTTCTTGAAATGAATATAGGACAGTAATTATTAAGTGGATTTTCCCGTACGGAAAAAGGATTATTAGAATATAGAGAAACTTGATTATAAATCAAACACTGCCGAAGCAGCCATAATTTTCAGTGAAATAATAATAATAATAACGAACGAATTGATAATTATCAATCAATTAGAAATGTTCAAAAGGAAAGCTCTTATTAATAGTCACGATAAGGATCAAACGACTGATTCAAGAGCAGCATATCATCACAACTGGCGATATCTGCGCGGCGTTCTTGGTTATGCCAAGAAGCGGCCCCATTAGCCCCGGCAGCAACATCAGCAGCAAAGGGGAATCTCATTAGCGAACGACACAGACGCGGCCGTTATATATTGCGACAGAGGCCCAGAGATCATTAACAATAATTCAGAAATACGATTCATAAATCAATATCCAGATGCCGCCGATAATATTATAAGGGAATGCGTCTAGGTTTAATTTTGACTCGGGACATCTGGTGGCTTCGTTTGCTCATATTTGCATAACCCCTCCCCCCCCTCTTTCCTCTCCTTGCGTGAGGGGAGGGGGAGGGATGGTAGTCTAATGATCTATCATCAGCCTTTTCGTCCATTAATTCAAGTTGAATTTGCTTTCCGTCTTCATTCAGCCAGCAAAGCCAGGCGATCAGTCCCGTGCGTGTTGCGTTTGTTATTGCGCATGCGCGGGCGTGTCTGGCGCTGGCGTTGTTAGGGCTCGTCATAAATAATGATTGTCATATTCTTTTGTGGTAAAAATTTGTTGCTATTGCTTCTCATTCCTGAAGCTTGTTATGTATTGTTTTGTGACTGATGAAGTGGGGAATTCTTTTCAGTCCCCACTTTATCAGTCACAAAACAATACGTAACAAGCTCCAGGAATTAGAAGCAAGAACAACCAATTTTTACCACAAAAGAACATCACAGTCATTATTTATGACAAGCCTTAACAACACCAGTGCCAGACACTCCACGGATGCGCACTAATATATATATATATATATATATATTTATATATATATATATATATATATATATATATATATATATATATATATATATATATATATATATATATATATAGAGCCTCTATGGCTCAGTCGGTTACAGCAGCAGCTTCGGACTTCGTAGAGGTCTGTGGCGCGGGTTCAAATCCGCAGCCGACTGATCAGAGAGGCAGACACTTTGCTATCCGTGTAGACATCCCGGGATTATATATGTAATCAACGGATAGGTTTGCTTAAAAAGCAAATGGGTGTTACAGACTAAATACACACACAAAAAACAAAGCCACTACAACACCTTCTAAAAACATAACAAACATCTCACACGTCTCGAACTCTCGCCCTAACCGCGCAACAACTTCTCGCTGCTGGGAAGAAAGGGCGTTGGGTCGGGTATGATACATGAAACATACGCTACCGGGGTCTAAGCGATGTCAGGCAGGGCAGCCGATCGAGACCACAGGTCTACCCAAAGCCAAATCAAAAGTCCTTCAAAAGAAGGCATCGTGCTTACCCCATACAAAAGTGGGAAAAAAGCACGTTAAAAGAAGAAGAAGAAGAAGAAGAAGAATATATATATATATATATATATATATATATATATATATATATATATATATATATATATATTTTATATATATATGTATATATATATACATACAGTATATATATAAATATATATATATATATATATATATATATATATATATATATATATATATATATATATATATATATATATATATATATATATATATATATATATATATATATATATATATATATATATATATATATATATATATATATATATATATGATGCAGAGGACCTTCATGAAATTCCTTCACCCTTGTGCTTTATCTTCTACTATTCTTCTCTCATCTGCAGCCTCTGAACCCATAGTTCTCATCCGAACAGGTCTATAAGTCATATTACCCTCCCTGGGGCTGTCTGATTGACTGATTGATTGATTGACTGATTGATTGGCTTCATCCTACTGGCATCGCAAAGGGTTGTGCTAAGGGTATGTCCAAGCCATCTCCACCTTCCCTTCATCCGTATCTTATCTATATTTGGAACTTATGTAATTTCCCATATGGTATTAGCTTGACATCAAGCCTGCCATCCGACCCCTAATATAATTTTTTGGTTTTTTTCTCAAGCTGAAAAATTGTTTAAATATATCTTTATTGCCATAATTTGATGTAAGTCCTTACAGCAATACAGATCATACTAGACTTATGTATAATCTGGCCGAGAAGGATTAGTGAGTGTTCATCTGGCTGGCCGAGATAACGCAGCAAGTAATTTTAGAGGTAGCCAAGTAGGATCAGTAAGTGTTTGCAGACTGGCCAAGAGAAGTTACTGATCAGATTGAGATCGTTCAGTAAAACTTTTAGGACTTGGCGAGAAGCTTCGGCGCGTGTTTTTATGGCTGTTCTTGGGGGTTTGTAAGAGATTTTGTGGTTCACTGAAAAGGTTCTGATGACTTTTTAGGAGAGGCCCACAGGGCTCATCAAGTGTTTTTAGGGCTGATAGGGTTTATGAGGTTGGTTCAGCAAGTGCTTTACAGCTAGCCGAGATGATTCAGTCAGTGTTTTGTGGCTAGCAAAGCTGACCTAATATGTGTCTTGCTAAGAGGGATCATGGAGACAAGAATGTGTTTTAGGGGCTGGCTGACATGGTTCAGAAACCTTTTGGACTAGCCGAAAGGGTTCGGTAAGTGTTGGTCCATTAAGAGTTTTTGTGGGTGACCAAAAGGGTTTTGTTGACTTTTCAGATATGGCCGAGAGGATTTAAGTGTTTTTATGGCTGGTCAAGAGTGTTCAATCCTCTTTTGGCTGGCCAAGAGGGTTCAATCCTCTTTTGGCTGGCCAAGAGGGCTCAGTATCCTTGTTAAGTCTGACCTGAAAAGTTTAGTGTTTATTGTAGGAATGATGGAGTGTGTTCAGTCAGCGCAAGTATGCATTCGTGGTGAACTTCATAATATTATCATAACTGCAGTTTACTTATAGGAGAAATAACTGGGTCATCCATCTGAATAATTCATCCATTTATATGACCTATGAACTTATCTGGGACCAAATAAAACATCCTAATGAAACTCAATGAACGCCTTACCGTTCTGGAATGCATTCCTTCACAAGCGGCAGTTAGGCAACAGCCTTAAATGAGAGTGGCTGTAAAGCTACTTTAAATTCAGTTTGAAAAAGAAAAACATTTCTTATACTCCACCACTACATTTTTTTATTGCGAGATAAAGATCGTTATCATACAAAACTAAGGCAAAATAACTTTTGATAAAACCAAACTGGATTTGGTTTTTAGTTTTCTGTAAAAGAAAACTATTGTGCCGGCTTTGTCTGTCAGTCCGCACTTTTTCTGTCAGATCTTAAAAACTACTAAGGCTAGAGGGCTGCAAATTGGTATGTTGACCATCCACCCTCCAGTCATCAAACATACCAAATTGTAGCCCTCTAGCCTCATTAGTTTTTATTTTATTTAAAGTTAAAGTTAGCTATAATCGTAGGTCTGGCAACGATCTAGGACAGGTCACCACCGGGCCGTGGTTAAAGTCTCATGGGCCACGGTTCATACAGCGTTATACCGAGACCACCGAAAGATAGATCTGTTTTCGGTGGCCTTGATTATACGCTGTACAGAAAACTCGACTGCGCCGAAGAAACTTCGGCGCATTTTTTACTTGTTTTATTTGACAGCGTGCAGCTCAAATAATTAATACAAGGAGAGTGTAACAGGGAAATCCATTAAACGTGTTTAGATATATTATTTCTTAAGCGTTAGAGAAAGTTTTCCATTTTGCTCTCATTTTTAGTTGCTTGTTGTAAAAACATTTTACAGAATATTTCATGCATTTAGCTTCTGTAACACGTTAAAGAGTCTGCTCACTTTTTTTGCTTTGAAACGCCGACTTCATATTTCGTTTGAAGCTTTAAAATGTACATTTTTGTCTCTGATGCGAAATCAGAACCTGACAATTTTTATATTTCATTTTGAGCTCACAGTCGCTTCTTTTAAATTCTGAATCAAAATGATTCTCTGCTTTGTTTTTATATTGTTCCCTGTTGATGGCAACGGATATTCGTACTGTAATCAATACTGCCTTGAAGAATAACAACTCCAGCAAATTATCAAAGACGCCGAGGAGGCTCATGAATAAAAACGTCATTAAAGAAAGTACAAATAAAAAAAAAAAACAAACATACACGGAAGGACCTCAGGTTCAAAGGCTGCTCCATCCCGGACAAATCGACGTGGAAAACGAACGTGATGTCTCCCGTAAACAACTGGCTGTCACCCGTGCACCAACGCCCGCCCTTGCCCGCCCTTTACCAACCCTGACCGACAGAGGGCGTCGCACGAGTGGGTAAGTCCTGATTAAGTAGATAACCCTTTATCTGCTTTGTCTGCCTACTTAGGAATGGGTTCGAATCATCCTCCTCCTCCTTCTTCACTGAGACTCATCACCACAATTTCACGCAGACGACAGATTCGATAAGGACAGTCGTCTATCTATCTGCCTTTTCAGAAGGGTAGGTTTCTATTCGGGATCTCTGCGTCCGCTGTCAAGGTAGGGCTGATATATTCTCTCTCTCTCTCTCTCTCTCTCTCTCTCTCTCTCTCTCTCTCTCTCTCTCTGTGTGTGTCGTTCAGTACCGCGAATCTCTCTCTCTATCGTCCAGTACCGTAAATCTCTCTCTCTCTCTCTCTCTCTCTCGTTCTGTGCCTTGAATCTCTCTCTCTCTCTCTCTCTCTCTCTCTCTCTCTCTCTCTCTCTGTCGTTCAGTACCGTGAATAATTGAAAGTAAAATATAATAAAATTTGAGCATTTGTTTTAACCGGAGTTTACCGTTCTTGTTAGAAAAACTTATCAGTTATTAAATAAAAAATATTTATGAAGACACAACTAAAATCTATGTTTATAATCTGTGTCTACATTCAGATCCAGAACTAAACTCATTACCTCATGAAATGAGAAAAAGAAGGAAAATTAAACGTAAGAATAAAAAAAAAATTACTTTTCGCTTATTTTTTCCCCAAGACATCAAAGGTCATGAACATATAACAAAATCCCAAGAAAATATATTTAATCAAAGAGCACCGTTTGCTTTGATGGCTTTTCCATTTGTCTCGGGTTGGAAAGGCCAAAGTTTTGAAAGGTATATTTAGATCTTGGATGTAAAGGAAAATACTTATGAACGTGGAGAAAATGTACATGGATACATACACAAGAATAATATACATATATAAATGCCTACACATACATACACACACACACACACACACACACACACACACACATATATATATATATATATATATATATATATATATATATATATATATATATATATATATATATATATATATATATATATATATATATATATATGTGTGTGTGTGTTTTCTGTTAGCCACAAATAAAAATACGTATATAACTTGTAAAAGTGACCAATAATATATTATTCCAGCCCTGGTAAAATGTATCTAAAGTCGACAGATAAATGCATATATGGGTTGAAATAAATTTATATTCTCTCGAAGCACTATATGCTAGAGCAGCCTTTTCTGTAACTTTTACTTATATATATATATATATATATATATATATATATATATATATATATATATATATATATATATATATATATATATATTTATTTATATTTACAATATATATATATATATATATATATATATATATATATAAATATATGTATAAATATATATTATATATATATATAATATACTTACATATATATATATTATTACAGTCCAGTTTCAATTTCAGTAATTCGATGCTATCTGTGCGTTTAATTACGCATGTGTGTTTTCGTATACGAGTTCATGTACTTCTGTTTGTGATGGGCGTGAGTGGTGAGTGTCAGTGTGTAACTGTGTACCGTAATCCTCGAGAATCAAAAGAATTTTTAAATAAATTTTTGCATAAACATGAAAATGAGGTTTTAAGCGTCAAAGTCCCTCTTATTAACTTTAACAAATGTCTATCTACACAATCCTGAAGACGAGTATTGCAAAAAGAAAAAAGAAAAAAACCATTTTGAAAGGACAGAACCATATACATTGATTCATTGAATTTTTGAAATCTAGGTTCTCAAGCCAAGCACTGGGGCACTTTCGGCCATTCAGCTCTTAAAACAGTGAAAAGAAGGACTTAGAGTGGTTGGACAGCAAAATAAAGAGACGGAAAAAAATGAAAGAAGTTGAAGTACAAGGATCGAAAGGTGGAGGTGGGAGAAAAAACACAGTTACACTAAGAAGTAAGTTAGAGAGGTTGGTCAACTGAACTGAAGAAAGGAAGCGGGAATTCGGGTATAGTAAAAGGCTAAAAAGTGTGTAGCTAGGGGCCGAAGGGACGTTGCAAATACCCTTTTGTAAAGCTTACAGTGCGCCTTTCACCTGCACTGACGGTACTAGCAAACCATATCCGTTTTGACCATGAAAGAGAATTATTTCCAACGTTACTTAAGAATTAACAGAGCGTAACCAATGTAAGATTATTTGCACGAGAAGAACAAATGTCCTTCTCTCTTCCATAGAAGGAAATGGAGAGTATGCTTCATATTTCTATCTCTTACATCAAGCCTGAATACAAAAGGAAGAATGGATTTCCGGAACACAAGAAAACCAATTAGTACGACGTAGGATTCTGAAGGATGTCAAAAAATAAAAGGATAAAACTCAAAAATTTGAAAAATCGTTATCATACGTTTCAACCGAAATAAAAAACAATTAAAGATCTGAAGAACATAATAATAATAATAATAATAATAATAATAATAATAATAATAATAATAATAATAATAATAATAAAAAAAAAACAGGGAAAGAGAATATAACTAGGACAAAATCCCTATAATAAAAGAGAAAAAGCAGCAGAATTCTGCAGCGCAAAAAACCCACCGCCGGGGTGTGAGAAAAGCAAGGAATAAATCTGCAGAAGTGAGGAGGAGGGAAGCGGTAAGTAGGAAGCTGGAGTAACAAGATCATGTACAGGAACCCGTCATTTTCCTTTGGGATATCAGGAGGTAACGAAATAAGATGCCCCGAAGACCTTTAAAGATAGGATGACGTGACGGGGAGGAAAATACGGGACGGATCATCATCACATCATCATGCCTCGTGCAATTCGTGCTGTCCATCACAGAAAGGAATGTCAGGGAATACAGAAGAAGTCCGTCTACAATTGGCTAAGATAAGAGCAATATGATTCGTTTCCTCATTTTGAGTTTATGGAATTTAGACCGTTAAGCCAGGCACTATATAGCGCTTTCGGTCATTCAGCGCTTAAGACAGCGAAAAGAGGGAGATGGGGTGATTTGACAAAAAGATGAAAGAGGTCCAGAAGACAGAGGAGATGAAGTATTATTATTATCATTATTATATTATTCAGTAGATGAAACCTATTCACATGGAACAAGTCCACAAGCAAGAGGAAGTAAAGGGTAATACAGAACGAAGAGATGCCACTTATTAAAAAAGAAAAAATAAATCAATAAATTAATAAACAGATAAAAATGTATTAAAATGCGCGAAGAATATTATTAGGGTAGTAACGCACTGCATTTCCGCTTGAAACTTCTAAAGTTCCAACTGCACGACATCCTCTGGGAGGCTGTTCCACAGTCCAACGGTGTGAGGAATGAGGGACCTCTGGAACTGAGAAGTTCGACAGCGAGGCACATTTACTGCATACTGGTGCTGCTGTTCACAGAATCTGGTCCCTCTCTGGCAGATAAAGGCGATCAGGGATCAATTGTGAATGTGAAAGATTTCTGTTGAAATACTTGTGAAAAAGTACAAGGGTCAATTGGTTAAACTGGGAGAAACTTTACGGTTACACTAAGAAGTAATAGTTACAGGGCTTAGACAGCAAGATAGAAGAAAGGAAGCAGGAATGCAGGTAAAATAAAAGGCTAAAACGCAGGTGCAATTAAGACCTGAAGGGAGACAGCAAACACCCTTTAGTAACGCCTATAGTGTGACACGTAATGTGCACTGACGACACTATTCCATTCATTTCTTATTACCGGAAGACTTACGAATTCTTTCCAGTGGGAAGGAGGACGGTCTGGATATTAAACACAAAGGAATAAACACACACATACGTCAACCACTCGTGCCTACTCGTTAACAAGCATCTCACGGCGTCATTTTTCAGAAAACCACGGGGGCAATCCTTGTGACAACCGTATCCTAAGCAATTGCCAGGGGGCTTAAGGACTCTACTCAGCTACAATCCTAGGAGGACCATACTTTGCTACACCACAAAGCCCCGAGACAAATGGAAGCTGTAATATAAAAGAAACCGCATACAGCCACACACAAACACACACACACACATGCTGACAGAAGCTGAAGTGCGTAATTACGCGGTTTCACGGTGGTTCTCTCTCTCTCTCTCTCTCTCTCTCTCTCTCTCTCTCTCTCTGCTAAATTCATCCCTTGTGGTTATGCTACAGTCACGTAACGTCGTTAATAAGGAAGTTAGACGACGATTTCATCTGGGGATGATCCATTTTTTTATGGACGACGTAAGGGAGTAACGCTGTCAGTGCATCTCAGGTGGAGCACTGTAATCATTACTACAAGGGTTTTGGCAAAGTCCCTTCGGTCACTTCCTGCATCAGCTTTTTTGCCTTTTGCTTCACCTCCATTCCTACTTCCTTTCCTCCATTTTGTTGCCCAGCCTCTCTAATTATTACTTCTTAGTACAATTGCGGAGTTTTCTCCCATTTTCACCTTTAGATCCTTGTACTAGACCCCCCCATCATTTTCTTAATCTTTTCATCTTGCTGTCCAACCACTCCAACTTCCGCTTTTCACTGTCTTTAGCGCTGGACGGCTTGACGATCTAAATTTCATAAATATAATAAAAAATATATATATTTAAGGAGTGTTTATTATTATTATTATTATTATTATTATTATTATTATTATTATTATTATTATTATTATTATTATTACCTATGAGCAGGACCAAACGTTCCCAGTAGTCGGACTCGTTCCAGTTAAAGATAAAAATGAAAAGAAAATAAAAATAAAAATAATAAAGTTCATGAAGTGGATATGAACCCATTTTACATGAAATTTCAGAGGAATTTAATAAGGGGAACGTTAAGGGATGCTTCTCTCTCTCTCTCTCTCTCTCTCTCTCTCTCTCTCTCTCTCTCTCTCTCTCTCTCTCTCAGATGAAAGCTCGAGGAATTCAACACTATAGGGAGAACAGTTATTGGTATGCATGTGTGATTATGCTTGTGTATGTGCGTTCATTTGCGTATGGGTATTTACACGGTACACAGATGCAAACACAAAGCATGTCTATAAAAACATTAAAACATAAGTACTAATTTGTGGTTTATAACTGTAAATCCTTTTAGCGTCAAAGCTAAAAGGATTTTTATATTATTATTATTATTATTATTATTATTATTATTATTATTATTATTATTATTATTATTATTATGTGTTGTACTTCATTACTGAAACACATAATATTGGCATTCCTTCCTTAAAATGCCTAACAGAAATATTGTTATCAATCTTTCCTTACGGAATAACATTATAGTAATCACCTCCAAACAAACTCCTGTATTAAATTGGGTATTGAAAACCATTACTTACAATTCAAAGACTCCCCTCGTTGGAGTAAGTCGACCTAAAACCTCCAAGAACATAAAAAAAACAGTAAATAAATACAATACGCATAAACGCACAAAGAACTCCTCTACGAGTTTCCTTAGTTATTTCCTATATCGTCCTTCTCACCAATATCTCGCCCCCCACCTCCCCTGCTCCGAACGTCATTCCTACCCTTTGAGAGAGAGAGAGAGAGAGAGAGAGAGAGAGAGAGAGAGAGAGAGAGAGAGAGAGAGAGAGAGAGAGCAAGAGTAGACCTCACCCCCACCGTCATCGTTATCTTTTGAGAGAGAGAGAGAGGTGGAACCAAGGTAAACCTCACCCTTCAACGTCATCCCTACCCTTTGAGAGAGAGAGAGAGAGAGAGAGAGAGAGAGAGAGAGAGAGAGAGAGAGAGAGAGAGTGTAAACCTCACCCCCAATGTCATCCCTAAAATTTGAGAGAGAGAGAGAGAAAGAGAGAGAGAGAGAGAGAGAGAGAGAGAGAGAGAGAGAGAGAGAGAGAGAGAGAGAGAGAGAACCTAGGGAGTGGAAAAGTAAACCTCATCTCCCAACGTCATCCCTACCTGTGTGTGTGTGTGTGTGTGTGTGTGTGTGTGTGTGTGTGTGTGTGTGAGAGAGAGAGAGAGAGAGAGAGAGAGAGAGAGAGAGAGAGGAAAAAAAAAGTAAACTTACCCCCAACATCATCCATACCCTTGAGAGAGAGAGAAAGTGGAAAAAAGTAAACCTCACCCTCCAACGTCATCCCTACTTGCGTATGTGAGAGAGAGAGAGACAGAGAGAGGAAAAAAGTAAACCTCATCCCCTGCATCATCCTGACCCGTTGAGAGAGAGAGAAAGGAAAAAGTAAACCTCACCCCCTATATCATCCCTGCACTTTGAGAGAGAGAGAGAGAGAGAGAGAGAGAGAGAGAAAGGAAAAAGTAAACCTCACCCCCTATATCATCCCTGCACTTTGAGAGAGAGAGAGAGAGAGAGAGAGAGAGAGAGAGAGAGAGAGAGAGAGAGAGAGAGAGAGAAAGAAAAGTAAACCTCACCCCTATATCATCCCTGCACTTTGAGAGAGAGAGAGAGAGAGAGAGAGAGAGAGAAAAAAAGTAAACCTCACCCCTATATCATCCCTGCACTTTGAGAGAGAGAGAGAGAGAGAGAGAGAGAGAGAGAGAGAGAGAAAAAAGTAAACCTCACCCCCTATATCATCCCTGCACTTTGAGAGAGAGAGAGAGAGAGAGAGAGAGAGAGAGAGAGAGAGAGAGAGAGAGAGAGAGAGGAAAAAAGTAAAACTCAGGAAATAAATAAAATAATAAAAGCGGTAACATGGCCCACCCCAATCCTCTAAAAGACTTCGGCACCTGGTCTTAACTACGCAACTTTCCCGGGCTGCGTTTTCCCTCTTTTAAACATTACTTAGTCTGGAAGAAAGAAAACGGCCGGGAAAATAGAGCTGCCGATGAGATTATTGGCTCGTCTAATGCTCATGGGGGTCTTTGGTTAACATTACGCTCTTCTACCTGTTGTTTCTCAAGGCGTTTTCGTTTTAATAATAATAATAATAATAATAATAATAATAATAATAATAATAATAATAATAATAATAATTAACTTCCTTTATTTCAGCTTAGGGTCATGTACTGAGATAGGCACCTTAGGTACAATACAATACACTAAATGTAGTTGCACTATTTAAAAAGCTACAATAAATGGTTAAATCTAAACAGTTCCTGGTAATAATAATAATAATAATAATAATAATAATAATAATAATAATAATAATAATAATAATAATAATAATAATAATAATAATAATAATAATAATAATAATAAACTAGAGTAGTAATATTAAAAATAATATTATAGTATTATCATTAAGTAAAGACCTCAGACAGTTACAGAATGCAAGTAACGCTTGTTTAAAAGGAAAGGTGAGCTACAACCATCATTAATAATAATATTAAAAGTAGTTTTATAAAGTGGAATGAAGAGTTAAACCGAATCACGATGCGTATTTGAGAGTGTCGGTGAGAGTACGCATCTTCATAGCCATACATGAGCTCTAACGTGTGTGTGTGTGTGTGTGTGTGTGTGTGTGTGTGTGTGTGTGTGTGTGGGTGTGCACGTGTGTGTATGGGACGTAAATGCGATGTGATTTATGAAAATTAGGCTGTAAAGCAAAGTGCTGGGGCACTTTCAGCCATTCAGTGCTTAAGACGGTGAAAGGAGGGATTGGGAGTGGTCGGACAAAAAGATGGAAGCAAGCGAGAATGGAGGTAAAGTAAAAGGCTAAAAAGTGTAGCGGAGCTAGGGAGCGGAGGGAGGCTGCAAACAACCTTTATTAATGTCTACAGTGCACAGCGAGAGGTGCACTGACAGCACTAGCCTTATGCAGAGCATGGGGCTTAAAGACATCTACGCAAGTTCCAGGAATTCATAATATCTCTCCATCAAATTAATATCAGCAACGATGCAGCGGAATAAAATTAGTTTTAAAAAAAGCAAATAAATATAAGGAACTCTCTTTAAAACAATTAACTATTTTCGTTGGTGATTTTGCAGAAAAAAAATAAAAACTTACTGTTCACGGATAATACTATTTCGGTAGATCAGAAAAATTATTATCCTTGAAAATTTTTATTTTTTCCTTCAATATCACCAACATAACAGTAAGTTTTTATTATTTTTCCTCCAAAATCACCAACCAAATAATAAGTTTTTATGTTTTTCCTACAAAATCACAAAAAAAGTATTATCCTTGAGCATTAGGTTTTTACTTTTTTCCTCCAAAAGCACCAACAGAACAATAAGTTTTAGTTTTCTGTAAAAGAAAACTGTCGTGCCGGCTTTGTCTGTCCGTCCGCGCTTTATTCTGTCTGCATTTTTTCTGTCCACACTTTTTCTGTCCGCCCTTAGATCTTGAAAACTACTGAGGCTAGAGGGCTGCAAATTGGTACTCGATTGCGCCGAAGAAACTTCAGCGCAGTTTTTACTTGTTTATTTTTTCTCTAAAATCACAAACAGAACAGTTTTTATTTTTTTCATCCAAAATCACCAACAGTAAGTTTTAATTTTATCCTCCAAAATCACCGACATAACAGTAAGTTTTAATTTTTTTCCCCCAAAATCACCAACAGAACAATAAGTTTTTATTTTTCTCCTCCAAAATCATCAAAAAAGTATTATCCTTAAACAGTAGGTTTTTACTTTTTTCCTCCAAGATCACCAACAGAACAGTAAGTTTTTATTTTTTTTCCTACAAAATCACCAACAAACCAGTAAGTTTTTATTTTTTTCCTACAAAATCGCCAACAAACCAGTAAGTTTTTTTTTTCTCCAAAATGAACAACAGAACACTAATTTTATTAACTTTTTTCCTCCAAAATCACCAAAAAAAGCATTATCCTTGAACAGTAAGTTTTTACTTTTTTCCTCTAAAATCACACAATAAAGTATTATCCCCGAACAGTAGTTTTTACTTTTTTCCTCCATAATCATCAACAGAACAGTAAGTTTTTATTTTTTCCTACAAAATCACCAACAAAACAGTATTTATTTTTTCCTCCAAAATCACTAACAGAACAGCAGTAAGTTTTCATTTGTTTTTTCCTCCAAAATCACCAAAAAAAGTAAGATCCTTGAACAGTAAGTTTTTACTATTTTCCTCCAAAATCACAAAAAAAAAAAACGATCCTTGAACAGTAGGTTTTGACTTTTTTACCTTTTTCCTCCAAATCCACAAAAAAATACGATCTTTGAACCGCAGGTTTTTACCTTTTTACTTTCTTCTCCCAAAATCACAAACAGAACAGTAAGTTTTTATTTTCTCCCCCTCCAAAATCACCAACAGAAATAATTAATCCCAGTCTTCTGCAGCCCGCCGGGGAGGGGGAAACGCCTCCCCTGACATCTTTGTCATATGGTTATGTGTATCCATAAAAGGGGAACTTTGGACGAGCAATTTCCACCGAGAGTTTACAAAATCACGGCCGTTTGATATGACTGAAAATACACCGGATAATATTTCTGAATTAGCACGGGCGAAATGCCAATATAAATAGTCATTTCATAAATCCTATTTGCATATATATATAAATATTAATTCACTCCTGTTCATATGAATGTTAATTTAAATATCCCTTTTCCTATTAGTTTCGTAATCAGCTTATAGAATTTTGGCAGGCTGAATTGATCATTTTCTATTTGTGTGAATAACGTCTCGACCAAATTATATCAATTAAAATCGTATTTTGAAAATATCTTTATTTTTATGAAGAGCAATTCAGTGAATAGTAGATTTATCGTAAATACAAGTAAATTATTCCGTTTAATATTTATCATACAAACACCAGTTTATCAAATTCTAAGTATGTTATGTTTCGTTCCGTTCTGTATAGAGAAAAACTAGCCCTAGCTGGAAGACGGCAAGTCTAGGCAGGGCATTTATCATCCGAAGATTTCTAACTCTAATTACATGAACAATATATATGGAGGTACACTGAGTTTGATAATGCAGAGATGTGTTTGAAGAATCTTTAATAATAATAATAATAATAATAATAATAATAATAATAATAATAATACCCTTCATTTAAGCTGAAGTCCATATCCATATACAGAGATAGACAAGGTAGATATCACTCAGTACATAAAATTTAAATTCACGAGACAAACAAGTAAAAAATGCGCCGAAGTTTCTTCGGCGCAATAGAGTTTTCTGTACATCGTACAGTCAAGGCCACCAAAAATAGATCTATCTTTCGGTGGTCTCGGTATAATGTTGTATGAGCCGTGGCCCATGAAACTTTAACCACGGACAAGTGGTGGCCTGTCCTATATCGTTGCCAGATGCACGATTATGGCTAATTTTAACCTTAAATAAAAATAAAAACTACTGAGACTAGAGGGCTGCAATTTGGTATGATTGATGACTGGAGGGTGGATGATCAACATACCAATCTGCAGCCCTCTAGCCTCAGCTGTTTTTAAGGTCTGAGGGCGGACAGAAAAAAGTACGGACAGAAAAAAGTGCGTACAGAATAAAGTGCGGACGGGCAGACAAAGCCGGCACAACAGTTTTCTTTTGCAGACAACTAAAAGCAATAATGGATGTTTATACCAAAACATTGTTGATAGCAATTATAATGATATAACATACAGATTATTTTTCAGCCAGAAACCATATGAACCTACAGAATGCAGATAATTTTTGTTAAAAAGGAAGAGTGAAAGACAACTTCCAATAATAATAACAATGAAAATAACAGTGTCTGCAACAAAGACATTGCCATTAATAATAAATAGTTCTCAGTAGTAGACACCAAAGATATTGTAATATAGATTAATTAATGATGATGATATAGACGACAGCATCACAAGAAGCAATATGCAATGCAAGGATAGACAATGCACAGACGTATCGAACTGAATACAGAATTTAGGCCAAAGGCCAAGCACTGGGACCTATGAGGTGATTCAGCGCTGAAACAGAAACTGACAGTAAAAGATTTGAAAGGTGTAACAGGAAAAACCTCGCAGTTGCACTATGAATCAATTGTTAGGAGAGGGAGGAAAGTAAGATGGAAGAAAGAGAATATGAAAGGAGGTACAGTAAAAGGGACGAAAGGGGTTGCAGCTAAGAACCTTAAGTAATGCCTACAGTGCACCGCATGAGGTGCACAGACGGCAATAACCCCCTATGGAGCGGACGTATCAAGAAAATAATTGAAATTAACTGAAAATTTATGTGACAATAAAACACCGCTTTGGAATGAGCGTTGGTAATGAGGTAGACAATCAGAATAAAACACAAACGCAGAAGAATAATAACACCAATGTATACAGTAATCGAACAAATGGGCAGGAAATAAGCAAGTACGCACAGCAGTTGCCATATGTAATGTGAGAAAGAAAAGCGTCAATTACGAAGCATAAGTTTCTTTTCAATATCGAGTCTAAGTTAAGTTAAGTATACCTTAGTTTAACCAGACCACTGAGCTGATCAAGAGCTCTCTTGGGACTGGTCCGAAGGATTAGATTTATTTTACGTGGCTAAGAACCAATTAATTACCTAGCAACGGGACCCACAGCTTATTGTGGAATCCGAACCACGTTATACCGAAAATTGAATTTCTATCACCAGAAATAAATTCCTCTAATTCTTCATTGGCTGGTCGGAGAATCGAACGCGGGCCCAGCAGAGTGCTAGCCGAGAACGGTACAAACTCGTCCAGTGAGGAACTATAATATCGAAGTCTAACGAGACTTGAACATGATTTCTGCTATTTCAACCGAGCAAAGAAACAGTGTGCACAAGAAAATGACAAAACGAGATTACTGTTAAAAAGTATATTGCTGTGTTCTCTGTTATCCTAGTTATATGTAAATAAAACAAGTAAAAAATGCGTAAATAAAACAAGTAAATAATGCGCCGAAGTTTCTTCGGCGCAATCGAGTTCTCTGTACAGCGTATAATGCTGTATGAAACTCTCAGCCACGACCGGGCAACGTTCAGTTGCTCCCCAGATGGGGTCAAGTGAGCATGCGTCGGCGGCTGGCACCTCTACAGACGCATGATCATGGCTGACCTTAACCTTCAATTAAATAAAAATTACTGAGGCTAAAGGGCTGGAATTTTGTATGTTTGATGACTGAAGGGTGGATGATCAACGTACCAATTTGCAGCCCGCTAGCCTCAGTAGTTTTTAAGATCTGAGGTCAGACGGACAGATAGAGCGATCGCAATAGTTTTCTTTTACAGAACACTAAAAATTAAAATATTCACTTCTCTATGACAAGTGGGTTTCCATGAGGAACCAGCAACGAATACTCATTACTATTATTTGCAAAGACCAGGAAATAAGAATCCCTAGAGCCTATAAGTCATGTCATTAGGAAACTTTCGCAGAGTGTTTTCGGGCACAGGACCGGAGGGAAGCGTTATTGGTCTTGAACATAAGATTGAAACTGTAGCTACTGACAGAAAAGGAAGGATATTGAAGACAGCTACAATTAAATCTAATATATATATATATATATATATATATATATATATATATATATATATATATATATATATATATATATATATATATATATCAAATAAAATAAGTTATACTATAGATATAAAGATGCACTTAAATGTGCCAAAATTATATATATATATATATATATATATATATATATATATATATATATATATATATATATATATATGTGTGTGTGTGTGTGTGTGTATGTATAGAAATATACATACATATATTATATATATATACATATATATATATATATATATATATATATATATATATATATATATATATATATATATATATATATATATATAAATATATCCACATGTGTATGGTTTGCTTTCATCTTCATCATCGGTTAATCTATTTTGCTAGTAGTTCAGCATCGGTGATTATCATTAATATTGCTGCTATCTCCATTACAAAGCTCATTTTTTGAGAACTGAAAGCACATGTAACATAAGAGCTTTTACCAAAATCTGTCAGGATCAAGCACGAAAGGCCTTTTTCTTTATTATAGTTAAAAATATTGTATCTCATATATAAAACAATGAGCAAAGAAAACAAGGCTATTTGGGGAACAAGGGGAATATTATGAGACAAAAACAAGTATAGAAACTCAAAGTCAAAGGGATGTAAGTGAATAATAATAATAATAATAATAATAATAATAATAATAATAATAATAATAATAATAATAATAATAATATTATTATTATTATTATTATTATTATTATTATTATTATTATTATTATTATTAATATCAGCAATGTCTGGATGCAACTGCTCATCGTTATATATCTTTTCATATCATGTATCTAAATTGTGTGTACAGTATTGTATCTACCTATGTCTATCTCTGCACATGGCCCTGAGCTGAAATAAAACATATTATTATTATTATTATTATTATTATTATTATTATTATTATTATTATTATTATTATTATTACCATCAAGAGAAAAATTCATTGAAAAGAGACGAACGCATTCAAAGCTAAAAGAAGCAATCAAAAGCACATAAGAGGAAATCTCGAAGTAACGTATGTCACTTTTGGAACCAGAATGAAAACATGAAACTAAAGGTCTCTTTATGTGGCGGGACTTTCATGCAATTGATTCACATCCCTGATTGATAGTGAAGTTACTGTGCGCTTATCAAAAGAATTCTAGAATTCATGTTTGACCTTAATTATAAAGAATGGGCAATATAATTACCGATCTAGATATGTCGGAAAGAAAAAAAAAATATATAAAAAGCAAAAACAGAGGGCCACAACTTTAAACTGAACTGGAGAACGCCTCTTGGAATGGAGAATGCTATAAGAATCACAGAATTTGCTCCTCTGAAAAAATCCAGCTAATAACACAGACAGACTTGCACATAACATTCAGACAAGCGAAACCGTTATTCTAGGATTGTATAAACGAGGGGTCGAGACAATCATTAAACAAGTAAAAAAATGGGCCGAAATTCCGTCGGCGCAATCGAGTTTTCTGTACAGCGTATAATGCTGCATGAGCCGCGGCCCAAGAAACTTTAACCACGGCCCGGTGGTGGGATGTCCTATAGAGTTGCCAGACGCACGGTCATGGCTAACTTTAACCTTAAATAAAATAAAAACTACTAAGAATAGAGGGCTTCAATTTTGCATGTTTGATGAGTGGAGGGTGGATGATCCACATACCAACTTGCAGCCCTCTAGCCTCAGTAGTTTTAAATATAAGATCTGAGGGCGGACAGAAGAAATGCGGACGGACAAACAAGAGTTTTCTTTTACCGAAAACTAAAACTATAATCGACAGGAAATATTATATAAAACACAAACTACTGGAAGCAAGAAGTCAAATAGTAACGTTTGAATGAACAGTATACACAGAGTTAATACAGGGGAGGTTTAAATCTGGCTTAGGTTCATAGAAACTAAAGTAAATATAGTGCGCATGAAGTGGAAAAAACATGGAGTAATAAATATTTATGTTAAGAACAACAAGGGGTGGGAATTTTTAAGACGAGAATCTTAAATAATAAAAACTCTCTTAAAAATTCATGGTAACGAAAGAGGAGGAAAAATACGAGTACATTACCCGCATCTTGTTCGTTAAATTTTTATGTATAATTTACAACGGGAAAGGAATATATGAAACATAAAGTAGACTTCCGAATAAGAATCATACGGAATGAGAGAGAGAGAGAGAGAGAGAGAGAGAGAGAGAGAGAGAGAGAGAGAGAGAGAGAGAGAGAGTCCACTTGTGATTAGATTTTCCAATCATCATTATATATATTGTTCAATTTGAAATTTTTATTTATTTGTTCATGAAACAATTTTGACCCAGTCTCGTATGTAACTGCAAGCTATTTTGAGAGAGAGAGAGAGAGAGAGAGAGAGAGAGAGAGAGAGAGAGAGAGAGAGAGAGCCATCTCATAATTAGATTTTCAGATTTTCCAATCATTTATGTATCTTTCAATCTGAAATTATACTCATAAGTTCAGAAAATAGTTTTGATGCAACATTTTACATTAGGGTTTTGCACGTCCCATATGCGAGTGCTGATGTAACAGAGAGAGAGAGAGAGAGAGAGACTTCTCATAATTAGATTTTCAGATTTTCCAATCATTTATATATTTTTAATCTGAAATTTTTATTCATACGTTCAGAAAATAGTTTTGACCCAACAACATTATACTACATGTTATGTATGTCTCGTATATGAGTTGAAGATATATATATATATATATATATATATATATATATATATATATATATATATATATATATATATATATATATATATATATATATAGAGAGAGAGAGAGAGAGAGAGAGAGAGAGAGAGAGAG
>NC_089745.1:49606493-49638993 GCF_040412425.1 Macrobrachium rosenbergii
TGTAAATGCTGCATATTTCTGACTCCTATTTTAAATGTGGCATCCTTTTGACTCTCCATTTAAATGCTGCTTCTTCCCTACTCCACAGTTGAATGTTACTTCCCTACTCCCTGATTTAAATGCTGCTTCTATACTTTTCAATTTAAATGGTGCACCTTTCTGACTCCCCATTTAAATGATACTTCTCTCCTCCTCCCCATTTAAATGCCGCTACTATTTTTCCTGATTTAAATGCTCCTTCTTTCCTACTCCCAATTTATATGCTACTTTCTTTCTACTCCCCATTCAAATGCTACTTCCCTTCCCCATTTAAATGCTTCTTCCATTCTTCCATTTAAATGCTACTTCTTTCCTTCTACCCATTAAAATGCTTCTTCCATTCCCCATTTAAATGCTACTTCTTCCCTACTCCCTATTTACATGCTTCTTTCCTTCTCCCCCCATTTAAATTCAGCTCCTTTCCTACACCCCATTTGAATGCTACTTCCCTTCTTCCCCATTTAAATGCTCCTTTTTTTCCTCCTACTCATTTAAATACCCCATTTTTTCCCGCTCTCTAATATTTCACACCTTACTTACCAAGCTTAGACCTTAAATACTTCAGCTCCATGTTGAATGTGTCAAGGATATAAAATTGTTTAAAATATCACGCTTGTATTAGGCTTAACTGCCAATATGTATTAATAGGAGTCTGTGGAGGGGGAGAGGGAAGGGGGAGGAAAGGTTGTCCTTCTTCCTTCTCCTACATTTCTCCCTCCTGCCTCCAACACACAGCAGCAAGATTAGTTGGATTTAAATCAGAAGTATTGCTGTGGTGGCTGTGAAGAGGGAGGTGTTTTTGTTGTGGGGGGGAATAATAGGGGTTAAGGAGAGGGGAGAGAGGAAAGGAATGGAAGAAGAAGAAGAAGAAGAGGAAGAAGTAAGAGGAAAGGAAAGAAAATGGAACGGGAGAGACGTAAATAGTGCAAAAGAAATTAATACAACGTGCCCAGGCCGCCCCTGTTAAAGCTATGACGAACAGAATCAAGTAAGGACACCCTGTGTGTATATATATATATATATATATATATATATATATATATATATATATATATATATATATATATATATATATATATATATATATATATATATATATATATATATATATATATATATATATATATATATATATCAACAAATGCATGGACAAAACTCTCATACAAGGATAGATATAGATATATAAGATATAGTTGAACATTTAAAACTGTAAATCTATTTACATGTAAAAGTCTGAAAGTTATAGTTGAATATTTATAACTGAAAGTGTATTTACATGTAAAAGTCTGAAATTTATAGTTGATATATAACTGAAAATCTATTTGCAAGAGAAAGTTCGAAAGGTATAGCTGAATATTTATAACTGAAATCTAGTTACAAGAAAAGTCTGAAAGGTATAGTTGATCATTTATAAATAAAAATGTCTGTACAAGTGTACAGTTATAGATTTGCAGTCTTCATTAAAAATATAAGTAATTAAATAGACAAATAAATGAAGCTTTGCAAGAACAAGTATTGAACTGCACAGAGTCATTAATTTGGCACATTTTGTTTGGTTAGACAGCAGTAAGGCAATTGACAATCCACTCGAGTGTACCTTTCCTCGTACGAGTGTTTTTGCCCGTGCATTTGCTACTAGGCCGTCATTACTTGCTTGTATTTGTCAAGGCTAAGAGATACAAGGTCTACCCAACTGGATGGAGTCGCCTGATCGCCTCCCACCTGGGGTTACTAAGTAGGCAACGATGTATCTTAAGAGGTACCCACTCATTACGGCAATCCACATGCTGACGCAATAAGGAGGTAGACAAATCTCCGACTACATGGGGGATTTGGGAGGAAGTGAGCAGACCTACCAATTGGGTGGCGTCGCCTCCCACCTGGGGTAACTACGTAGGCGATGACGTATCTTAGAGGTACCCACTCATTACAGCAATTCATCTGCTGACGCAATAAGGAAGTAAACAAAGCTGTCGTAGCTTTAACAGGGGCGGCCCTGGGCGCGACGTATAACGCTACTGAGCGTTACTGCCTCCGGTGGGATGATACTTACGAAGGCTTCCTCCCCCCCTCCCCCACCAACGCTTTTGTCTCAGCTAACGAATGTTGCCACTAAACCAAACATCTCTTGAGAGGGTGATCTTTGCTTGTTCCCTCCCCCTTCCCCTTCCCCTCCCTCCATACCCTTTTCTTATCTCTCTCTCTCTCTTTCTCTCTCTAAAGGAGGAGAAACATCTAGAGATTAACAGGAATATTTATCAGGCTCTCTTGAGTGAAAACCAATGCAGAATTGAATAATAATATGTTTTTTGATAAATAATCTATGAATTAGCGAATACTCTGTGTGTGTGTGTGTGTGTGTGTGTGTGTATGGAATGAACAGGGTAAGACAGAACCTATGTAGTGATGTTCATACTTCTGTATCTTTTGTCACCATTTAAGGACTAAATACTACAGCTAGATCTTATATATATATATATATATATATATATATATATATATATATATATATATATATATATATATATATATATATACACATATATATTTACGTATTTCCCTGTGTTTATGGTATTTTTACAGGCCGGTAACGGAAACTTTATTTAATTGGCCTTGGAGTTCTGACTTGCGAAAAATTATGGATTTTATCGATCAACAGTCTTTTGCGTAATGAACGAAACTCTTTGGAGAGCTCAGGAACGTCTCCGTTCTCCGTATCCCTGAAGACCACAAACGTCTCCGGGAAGAGATTTAGATCATCCTATTAACTGGAGTAAAGCAAGATAGATCATCCTATTAACTGGAGTAAAGCAAGACCTTTAGTGCCGTGCAATGACACAGTTAAAAGGAATATCATAGAATCTCGTTTTATTAAGTCAAATAGTGAAAGTGTTCTAAATTTAAGTCTTCGTTTATTTAAACTTGATGCCTTCATAATTACCAAAAGTTGTTGATAAATATATGCAAAATTAATATTCATTTTTATACATGTTTCTGCAATGTGAATGGGTAAGATTCTGTTTGCCTTATGGTTAAGTATATATTTGGATTAGTTTGTGACCGCATGATCCCGGATTTACCGTGGATTAACCTTTTGTTTTTTACCCCCTGGCAATTAACCGTCTGGTATTCAAGGTTATACATGTTTTTGGATTTTGTAAGCCTAAACTTTAGTATTTCTTGTTGTTTGGTCTTAGGTTCAGTTTGTGATAGCTCGATCCCGGACTATCCTGGATTAACTTTCTGTTTATTACCCTTTGACAACTGACCATTTGGTATTCTTGTTCTTTTTTGTTTACTTTGTAACCTTCTTTATATCTGTGTCTCATTCATGCCCCAACGATGCGTTAATAATACCGAACTTCTGCCTGTCATTTTTCTGTGGGATTCGCTTATACACTGAAGTCACGTGCATCAACTGTGATTTTTTAAGCATACACATATATAGTATATCTATAGAACCTAACCTGACCTAACTTATAACTTAACCAACCTAACCTGACCTAACCCAACCTATAACCTAACCCATAATCTAACGTAATCTATAACCTAACCCATCCTATAACCTAACCTAACCTAACCTATTGATTACTGGCCATCATATATATAACTATATATATATATATATATATATATATATATATATATATATATATATATATATATATATTAACTTTATCACATACACAATTGTTCTGCTCACTAGTACAACTACTAACAGGACCTCATCCGAAGTGGATGATATCTGGTGGAGATATTTATTCAGAAAAAGTCACAAGCTTTTTAGGAAAAACAATCCTCATTATCAAGTATCCGTACAATGACCAGACGCGTAGTCCAGCTGTATTCATATCTGTGTGCTGGGTACTTTAATCCTATAATCGCCTTCTCCTCTGTGTGACCCCCTCCTGTGACCTTGGTCTTTCTCCGCCCGCACCTTCATCCAGGTGTTTGTTTCCCGTGCGTCCTCTAGCATTTTTCTTTTGTTTCCTTGCTACTGTGGAGTGTACAAACAACACAATGGCAGGGAACACCGGAAATGGCTTTGAAGGCAGCATATCCAGAAAAATTGTACACTACACAGTAGCAACGAAGCAAACGAAAAACGCAAGAGGACGCACGGGAAACGAACACCTGGATGAAGATGAGGGCAGAGAAAGACCAAGGTCACGAGGGGGTGGGGGTCACACAGGAGGAGGAAGGAAATTATAGGATTAAAGTACCCAGCCCACAGATATAAATACAGCTGGACTGTGCGTCAGATCACCTACGGGCCAAACAAGGGAAAGGCCCGTGCCAACACAAGAGTTGGCTTAATACAATACAACAACAACAACGTCTGGTCATTGTGCGGATACTTGATAATGAGGACTGTTCGTCCTAGAAAGCTTGTAACCTCTGAATAAATATCTCCACTAGATACCATTCAGTTTGAATGAGGTCCTGTTAGTACACACACACACACACACACACACACACACACACACACATATATATATATATATATATATATATATATATATATATATATATATATGCATATATATATGTATATGTACATATATATATATACATATATATATATATATATATATATATATATATATATATATATATATATATATATATATATATATATATATATATATATATATATATATACATACATACATACATACATACAGTAATATGTTTGATTAGCAAAACAAAATGTATTTGTAAAAATAAATACATTTTAAAAGTTTTGTCCATATTTTCATAAGTATATTTATTTAGGCTAATCAAGCATATTACTGCGGATCCTTCTTTACATACACACACACACACACACACACACATATATATGTATATATATATTACAGTATATACATATATATACGCACACACACACACACATATATATATATATATATATATATATATATATATATATATATATATATATATATATATATATATATATATATATATATATATATATATGCATAACACTTTATAAACACAGTTTTAGATAATTGTCGTTAATGAAATCATTTGGTATGAACAGAGTTGCTTATATAGGATACCTAATTTAAATACATGTCCCTTCAAATATCTATTTCACTCGTACTTCAAATTACATGTATCACTAATAACTTGTTCTTTGGATGCTTATGTCTTTGTTCTCGTGTTCTTGTTTGTTGTTATTGGCTGATCAGTTGTTCTTCCAGAACAGTTGTTTTGTCTTTTTTGTCTTAATTAAATTAACAAAAGTTGCCAAGTAATATTTAGAAGTGTTTTTGTTTCAAAGTCTCACCACTACCGGATCCAGGGGGTGGGGTGGCACTTGGGCACGTGCCTCCCATATAAAACAATGACAAAATAATAATATTGAAGATTTAGATATAACAGAAATGAGAGATATAAAAATGGGAAAAAATAAAATCTATCATACAAATAATATATATATATATATATATATATATATATATATATATATATATATATATATATATATATATATATATATATATATATATATATATATATATATATATATATATATATATATATGTATGTATATATACATATATATATATATATATATATATATATATATATATATATATATATATATATATATATATATATATATATATATATATATATATATATATATATATATATATATATATATATATATATATATATATATATATATATATATATATATATATATATATATATATATATATATATATATGTATATATATACATACATACAGTGTTATTATGTGTGTGTGTATACATATAAATATAATATGAAAACTGGTGCCTCCCCCATGAAATTTTTCTGGATCCGCTGGCCAGTCCCACACCTGAATAATAACAAGAAAATTTTTTGAGCAATGACAGGTAAAAGAAAGCATGACGCTACTGTCCATAAAGGAAAGAAGAAAGCTTTCAACTGAATTCTTACGTTTAGGATCAGTTTATTCTTTAAGGTGGGTTTGTTATAAATAAAGAATATCTTGCATTTCTAATGATAATTCTGTCAACACATTTCTCTATCACTCACTCTCTCTCTCTCTCTCTCTCTCTCTCTCTCTCTCTCTCTCTCTCTCTCTCTCTCTCTCCTTCACATAAATGTAATACACTTTCATTCAACTTTTAAATTTTGAGGAAGCGGAAACGGAAGGTGGTACCCTTGCAGTATCCTTATGATTTTCAACAAGCAGTCTGGAATGAGACTGCTAGCCCCATGCCCTTCATGATGGCATTTACCGGACCGGACTGTGCTTTAATCGCTCCGTCTCGCAGGGGAGCGAACCATTACTCTCTCTCTCTCTCGCTAATATATGTATGTACTGTATATGTGTGTGTATATACAGTATATATATATATATATATATAATATATATATATATATATATATATATATATATATATATATATATATATATATATATATATATATATATATATATATATGTATATGTTTGAGTTCAGGCTAGTATTGTATCTCATGAGAGAAGCTGTCAAACTAAGTTTGCAGTAAACGCATACATTAACCGGCTGAAGGGGACTTTAGGTGCTATTCTTCTCTTGATTATGTTGATGATCACCTTTTTCTCTTCCTCAAATCTGTCATTGTATTCAGTTCGATGATAAATTATGATACTCTGATCATTCATCGTTCCCTGTTTACTGTTTCATTGGTGTAGAACTGTTCAATTCTTCTTCTTGTTACTTCTTGGATATATATATATATATATATATATATATATATATATATATATATATATATATATATATATATATATATATATATATATATATATACATATACATGTGTGTATGTATATATAGAAATATATATACATATATATATATATATATATATATATATATATATATATATATATGTATATCGTTTCGAAATGAAACAATTGGTACTTTCGTCTTTTCGAAAACAAATGTTACGGTTCTTGATTTTTTGCGCGCGTTCGCACACGCACGAACACACGAACACACCCATATAAGTTTCATCTACAAGCACGCATGCCCGTATTCCTACATTAAGAAAATACACCAAATTTTCTTTAAATATTCATTAACTTAACAATCTGTAAGAATTACCAGTTATACACTCGTACTAACTTGGAGAATTGGAGCAACGAAGTTTATTGTTTCATATTATTCCTCAGACATTAATTTATGAAACAATTTATGATTGAGGAATAATATGAAACAACTGAAAAGCTATTGCATACAGGATATATTAATTCAAAGCAAAAAATAAAACAACTGTAAAACAATCCCCTAAAGTTAGGTGCCAAAAAATCCTACAAAAAAACAAGTAGCCTTTGCAACCACCATATCACCTTTCACCTCCGCGTAAATAAACCCTTTCTCTCCCTTATTCCGTCAACCCTTCCCCTCTGTGCTAATCATACTAAATATTTCCCCTACAGCTACTTCATTTTCTCCCTTTTCTTTATTGTGCCATCACATCCCCTCTCCCCATTTCTTTTTATTTCTATATTTAAACGGAACTTTGTCTCTTGCGTCATCCCATTATGGAGGTCTCAAACCTTCTTCTCACGAGGCGTTATCTTATCATTTCAGAATGGGCGTCCACCCACACCCACCACAGAAAAGAGATAAAAATCCTCATTTTCTATTACCTTCTGGGAGCGCCATCCTCCTCCCTTCGCGATCACCAAACCATTTCCCTAACGTGGACATTTTCCCCCTAAAACACACGCGTGTTCCCCCCACTATCTCCCTGGAATCTCCCCCAACTAAATAGCGTGACAACGTCACCCACGCCCTCCTCTCTTGCCCACTTGGGCGCATCAACCTCTCTGCTGTCTGTGCCTTAAACGTCATCCCTCCCGCCTCCCCCCACCGCCCCCCACCACCCTCAGCCGCCTGAGTAATCCCCGAATATCACTGATATTTGCATGAGATTGCTCCCTGTGTCAACACTCGCGCTGTTTTTGATGGAGGTAAACAACAAGGAAGGAGGAAATGTCAGGCCAGCTGAGAGCGAGCTGAGTGAGTGCCGCCCCTCGAAAGGGGTGTTCGGCTGGAAGACCTCCCTCCCTCCCCCCCTCCCCTAACGCCACGCAGCACACAAAGGGTTTGGAAAGGGGCGGGGGCGAAGAAGGAAGGCGAATAAGAGCTTTAAGGGAAGGAAAGGGGGAAGAAAACAGAGCCGGAGGCAAGGGGCCACTGCTGCTGATTTTGCTGGTGCTGGAGCCTGGGCTGGATATGTGCTGGAAGCAGGTGAAACGGCAATCAGGAGAAGGTTAAAGGACGACTTCTGAAAACAAGAGAGACTGCCGAGTGAGTCTCTGCCTAAGCCTCAAGGGCGCCAGGCCAGGGAGCCAGAAGGGGAGAGACTGAAGGCGCTGGATGGGAAAAATAACGGAAGAAATGCGTTAAGGATGAAGACTTGAAACAGAATTGCAAAAGATGGACAGGACGTGCCAAAAGCTCTCCAAACGTTGAACGAGAAAATATAAAGAGAATTGGAAGGGCTGTGAGATTCAATATACCGTGTAGACTACAGAGGCGAAAAGGATTTGGAAATATAGAAGGAAAACCATAGATTACAAAAGGTACAGAAATAATACCAACTTTTAACTTTTGCATACACAGTGCACATGAACACGCGTAAATACACTAAGTAAGTATATCATAGTTTAACCAGACCACTGAGCTGGTTAACAGCTCTCCTAGGGCTGAACACTAACTATATATATATATATATATATATATATATATATATATATATATATATATATATATATATATATATATATATATATATATAGATAGATAGATAGATAAATAGATAGATAGATATATATATCAAAAAAGAAAATGAGTTATTTCATGTAGAACTACCAAAGCTGATATTCCTTTAAACCGTATTAATAAAGGAAGGGGCTTGATCGACTGATGAAGAGAGAGAGAGAGAGAGAGAGAGAGTTTCCTTTCACCCCTCTCGGTTTAACTTTTGGTATACATAATGTCAAGGGTTTTCTAACAATATAATGCAAGAGGATACAAAATACTGCATTTCGAAGAAGGAGCAGTATGATGAAGGGTAATAAAGAAGCCAATATACGGAGGAACTAGTTATTTCATCATTAAAGTACATTTCTTACTGACAGTCACGTGACATGAAACCGAACGACTTTGAGTCAAGACTGAGTACGACTTGGCTTTCATGGAGCACTTCAGGCCAGGCTATAATTGAATTTAATAAATGAAAGCTTTCCTCTCGGCTGTTTTACCGCTTCTTCTGGTAATCACAAACATTCCTCTTGTCCTTGAAAGTGAAATAAATAAAAATTACACATAAAATCACTAATAATTTCCACAAATATTCCACTTGTCCTTAAAAGTGAAATAAAAAAAATACACAAATTCACTAATAATTTTCGAGATATTTTGAGGAAAGTTAGAGAACCAAAGAGGGGAAGTGAAAAAGGCGCAACTAATAAACAAGACAATCTCTTGGCGTTGCAACACCGAACTTAAACCTTAATGAGATTCAAAATAAATTGTGGGAAAATATATTATAAAACATCTCTCCTTAAGTAAAATTCAAGTGACAGTGAACCACACACAGATGATGCTTATATGACGAGTAAATTATAAATTACAATACTAGCGATTTACCTTCAAGCACAAGCGAGTACTGAGAAAGAATTATTCATCGTTAATGATGAAAGAACCAATAGCAGGATTTCCGGCCTTCTGGTCTTCCCAGGGTTTAGGCCAGAAGTGGTATTTACCGGATGTGCTTCCAATAGCGAGAGGGCTTAATCACCCAGAAAATTTTAATGAACATAAAACTGGCAACAAAGGTAGCCTTTGTAGTCTTCTCTGGAAAACGATCATATTCCGAGAGAGAGAGAGAGAGAGAGAGAGAGAGAGAGAGAGAGAGAGAGAGAGAGAGGATACTAATATTGTCGTCATTCGTGCATATACGAACTTACTTCATTACAAAATAGTCTCGAAGCCAGAGGTACAATATGCTGTTCATCATTCGTGTATATACGAATTTACTTCAATACGAAGCAGTCATTTTCGAAGCCAGACGTACAATACATGCTATCTTTCAGCCCCAGTACCAAGTTCAAATAAACACGACGAAAAAACGATTATCCAAACAAGCAAAAACCTGGAGGAGAAAATTGGCATATTACTTGAAAAGGAGAAGACTGAAGCGAGTAAGTAGCTTAAGTAGGAATAAAAGGAGGGGAGAGAAGCGATCTTTGCTCTTCAGCCGTATGAAAGGGAGAGTAAATGGGATGTTATAAAGGGTCTCCAGAAACGACACAACGGGGCCGCGTTTGAGGTGTTCCGCGTGTGACTGGTTATTTTTCTGGACGCTTTGATACTCCTCTCTCTCTCTCTCTCTCTCTTTCAATCGATGGGTGGATGAACAAGATAAAAGTAAATGCTCCAGCTCGCACGCCCTCACACACATACAGACATACACTCATATACTGTGTGTGTGTATATATATATATATATATATATATATATATATATATATATATATACACATATATATGTATATAGATATATATACCGGGTGTTTCGAAATTAGAGCCTCCCCTCCACAGAGCAAATGGAAAGTTATGAAGTTTTCTGCTATAGCCTATCTCCAAGTACATTATTTTAAGTTTCTATTAAGCTATTTTTCATTTTAGATTTGTTGTATTTTCAGACTGAGTGACGGAGTTAGATACAGCCATGGCTAACGACTCAGAGGAAATCAGATGGATTGACCGAATCTGGATTATAACCTTCAGAGAGGCCAGGGATGCTGGTGCATCCTTCATTTCACGTTCCTGGATAGATAAATACATTAAAAGAGATGAATCCTTTGTTAAAAGAAACTGGAACAAAAATCCATATGACTGTCATCGCAAAAAGAGTGAGAATCTTGGAAGTCCTGAAGTCCTTTCTCAGGAGTCAAAAGACATCATAGCTGAGGCAGTGGGTAGACCAAGAAAGTCTTTATGTAAATTGGCGCTTGAACTAGAAACAAAAAGGGGAAAGAAGAGAAGTTATAGTGCTGTATATCGTGAGTTGAAAAAATCTGGTATCAAGCCATTTCATGTTACCATCAAGCCCAACATCACTCAGCAACAGAGAGAAGACCGTGCATGGTTTTGTCGTCCATTTCTTAAAGATTGGGATGAAGCTGACTTTCATCATGTTGCCGCATCAGATGAATTCTTCACTTACACACTCAGGAAGCCAAATCATAAAAACGACATCATTTGGGCTGCAAAGTTGGATGATATCAGCGATGACATGTGCTATCACCAAGTTGTGAAATTTCCTGAATGTTTGGGAATTTTTCTCTATTTCACAGCCAAATGGTTAATGTGGATCATCAAAGAAAAAGGACAGTCATGGAATGGCGAATACTTCAGAGAAACTGTGCTTACTGGGAGTATTTCCTTTCCTCAAAGATTCTGAAAATGTGTTATCTGTTGAAGAAGTCACACTTTTGCATGATAAGGCACCATGTTTCAAGGCTCTTCAGACACAGGGGCTGCTTTAAAACAGTGGTATAGATTTCTTCTTGTCAAGTGAATTTCCAGGTAGCTCCCCTGACCTTAATGTGTGTGAAAACAATGGCAGTACCTTAAAGGATCATGTTGAAGCATGCACAGTGAACTATGATGGTATACCAAGCCTCGACAACCTGCGAAGAGAGGTGACTGAAGTGCTCAGGGAAATGGAGTTTGAGTCTCAGCTTTTTTGCGATTTGCTGAAATCATACCCCTCAAGAATGCGGGCTGTGGTACAGGCAGATGGAGGCCACACAAAATATTAAATACTCAGAGAGAAACTTAATAAATACCTGTTCTGAATTACTTTTGTTTTTGTCCATATCAATTTTAGTTTATGCTGTAGAGAGGGGGGGTGGCGGCTCTAATTTCGAAACATCCTGTATATATATATGTATATACTTCCAGATGGTTCATTCTTTTCACTAACTTTTCATCCTCAACCCTGTAAGGAGGGTAGTACCGTCAGTGCACCTCATGCGGTGCACTGTAGGCATTACTTAAGGTTCCTTGCAGCGTGCCTTCTGCCCCTAGCTGCAACCCCTTTCGTTCCTTTTACTGTACCTCCTTTCATATTCTCTTTCTTCCATCTACTTTCAACCCTCTCCTAACAAGTGATTCATAGTGCAACTGCAAGGTTTTCCTACTGTTACACCTTTCAAACCTTTCTACTCCCAATTTCCGTTTCAGCGCTGAATGACCTTGTAGGTCCCGGTGCTTTGCCTTTGGTCTAAATTCTATATTTAATTTAAGTAAATTTTCATCCTCAATTGTTTCCACACGACTGTACCATCTGAAAACAATCTGATACATCCTTGCGTCTATGATAACCAATTTGCCACTTTTATATATCTCCGCGCTTCTCACGTTTTCAATTCTTCTTACACCACACATACTTCACAAACAATTCCTTTTTACAGCTTCCTCATTTTCCTTTCATGCGCATTCAACGTCCACACCTGACTTCCATAAAGGAGACTTAGCTCAACGATCCCTTCATACTTTCCAATTTCAGCTTCCATAGACAATTCAAGCTACAACACAGTCTTTTGCACATTTCCTACTACTGTCTTTGATCCACTAATTTTGTGACTTACCTCTTTTCTCATCCTAACATTATCAAACATTTGTTCCAAATTATTTATTCGAATCAACCGCTTCTATTCTTCCAACCATCCATCTTACACTCTTCGTTATATTTACCATCAAGTTTCTACAGTGGCAAGAGGGCCTGCGTTACAAGCAAGCCAGGATCGATCCCCTGCACAGGCGAATGATTCGGGTGCGATCAGTTAAAACCCACTACTCCACTGATGACCTACAAAATAATTCCTTGCCTGGGGAGGGTCACACCCAAGGGCGGGGGGATAAGGACATAGGGTCAAAAAACCTGATAAGAACTGGAAGGCAAGCTTCTGCCAAAGCCATCTTGTCTAAGGTGGGAAAGGCGTGATATTATTATTAGAATTATTTAACAATATTATTTTAATATTTTATCGCAATTGCTTGGAAGAAGTCGCTCCTATCATTTGTAAACAAAGACTCCTTCATTTAAAGACCACTTTCATCTACCACATATATACATACATATACACACACATACACACACACACACACACACACACACACATATATATATATATATATATATATATATATATATATATATATATATATATATATATATATATATATATATATATATATATACACATATATACATATCGTTGCACTCAAGAGAAAGAGAGAGTACATTTTTATTGCTAAATTTTATCCTTTGATGAAATCTTTGTTACTAAATTTTATCCTTTGATGAAATTTTTATTACTAAATTTTTTCCATTGATGAAATTTGTATGACTAAATTTTGTCCTTTGATGAAATTTTTATAGTATATTTTATCCTTTGATGAAATTTTTATTACTAAAATTTGTCCTTTGATGAAATTTTTATACTAAATTTTATTATTTGATGAAATTTTTATTAACAAATGTTATCCTTTGACGAAATTTTTATCACTAAATTTTATCCTTTGATGGAATTTTCATCATTAAATTTTATCCTTTGACAGAATTTTAATCACTAAATTTTATCCTTTGATCACATTTTTATTAGTAAATCTTATCCATTGATGAAATTTTTATTACTAATTTTATCCTTTGATGAAATTGTTATAAAATTTTATCCCCTGATGAACAATGCAGATAAAATAATTTTCATTTCGGTTTCGTCGTATAAATTATAATACACAGATATTCGTCCACTCAAAAAAAAACACACACACACATTCTCCATCATACTAAATGCTATAAAGACATTTCAACCTTAAAATACGTCTCTTTCCGCCCCTACCTCCCCCCCGCCCTCACCCCGAGAAAAAGGCATCCCGACATCCGTCTTATAAATGACAAGACTTGGAAAAAAACTGTTTTCTCTTAGTTTTTTTTTTTCTTCGTTAATCTGCATCCCATAATTTTTCTCCCCTGCCTCCCGTATGCTCCCTCGACTCCGACCTGTCATGTAGCTGTCACGTTTTATGCATAAATAAACAATCGCTCTTGTAAATTAATGTAAATAATTCGGATATTCACATATTCATGTACGGTGAGCAAATGTGTTTCCTGATGTGCTTCAAATTTCGTTCTGTTTGGTATTTATCTTGGATTTCCATTTTTTTCTGTAAAAGAAAACTATTGTGCCGGCTTTGTCTGTCTGTCCGCACTTTTTCTGTCCGCCCTCAGATCTTAAAAAACTTCTGAGGCTAGAGGGCTGCAAATTGGTATGTTGATCATCCGCCCTCCAATCATCAAACATACCAAATTGCATCCCTCTACCCTCTGTAGTTTTTATTTCATTGAGGATAAAGCTAGCCATAATCGTGCTTTTGGCAACAATATAGGACAGGCCACCACCGGGCCGTGGTTAAAGTTTCATGGGCCGCGGCTCATACGGCATTATACCGACACCACCGAAAGATAGATCTGTTTTCGGTGGCCTTGATTATACGCTATTGCGGCTGTACAGAAAACTCGATTGGATTTTTTACTTATTTATTTTCGAAAGATCTAATGAAGTTAACAGTTCTCAAACTAAGCTGATTCTATGAAATTTAGACATTCAAGCCAAAGCAATAGGAAATTTCGGCCATTTGGCTTGAAAAACATTGAAAAGAGAAAGTTGGAGCGGTTGGGCAGCAGGATAAAGAGATCCAGTAAACAAAGAAGATGAAGTATAACGATTTGAAAGTTGAAATAAGTGAAAAACAGACATGTGCTGAAAAGTAACAGCTGGAGGATGGACAGCGAAATTAAGGAAAGGAAAAGAGAATAGAGGTAAAGTAAAAGGCTAAAAAGGAAAGCAGATGTAAGGTAATATGCTAAAAAGGAAAAGGGAACAGAGGTAAAGTAAAAGAATAAAAAGAAAATAAAAGGTAAAGCAAAAGGCTGAAAAGGAAAGCAGAGGTAAAGTAAAAGGCTAAAAAGGAAAGCAGAGGTAAAGTAAAAGGCTAAAAAGGAAAGCAGAGGTAAAGTAAAAGGATAAAAAAGGAAAGCAGAGGTAAAGTAAAAGGCTAAAAAAAGGAAAGCAGAGGTAAAGTAAAAGGCTAAAAAGGAAAAGGGAACAGAGGTAAAGTAAAAGGCTAAAAAGGAAAACAGAGGTAAAGCAAAAGGCTACAAAGGAAAACAGAGGTAAAGTAAAAGGCTAAAAAAGAAAAAAGAGGTAAAGTAGAAAAGTAAAAGGCTAAAAAGGAAAACAGAGCTACAGTAAAAGGCTAAAAAAGGAAAGCAGAGGTAAAGTAAAAGGCTAAAAAGGAAAAGGGAACAGAGGTAAAGTAAAAGGCTAAAAAGGAAAAGGGAACAGAGGTAAAGTAAAAGGCTAAAAGTGGTTACAGCTAGAGGGCGGGGGAACCCTGCAAGTAGCCTGCAGTAACCCTACAGTGCACTACATGAGGTGCACTGACGGCACTAACCCCTGCAAGGATCGCAACCTAAGTAAGAGAATATTAAAAACACAACGTTTATGAAATCAGAGGCACTTTCATTCAAATGAGAGCCGTGTGCAACATACGTCATCATCTGCGGATCACTATGTAGTTAAAATGAAGGCTGTGGCTTCCCTTCAGGTCTGCGGGAAAAATGATTTTAGCTAAAGAGTCCCGAATAGGAGTTGGTATCCACAGAGAAAACGGACTGGTGAAGAGCAACAACGATCTACAAAGAATTTTGCTTTCAAAGGATATTACATTTACATGCTTTCAACATTTTTTAGTGAAAAGGGAATACTAAAGATTGCAAAGCGTGTCTTAAAAATACTCAGCAAGTTCTTTCTGTAGTGTAACAGAATGTGTCAGAACGTATCACTTTGAAACTTGTTATGAAGGAAGACTTAAGGAAACTTTTACTCTCTTGATTTGGGAATTGGAATATCAAATTTAGGCCGAAAGCCAAGCACTAGGACCTATGAGGTCATTCAGCGCTGAAAGGGAAATTGACAGTAAAAAGGTTTGAAAGGCTTAACAGGAGGAAAACCTCACAGTTGCACTAAGAAAGAACTGTTAGAGGGTGGAAAGTCAGATGGAAGAGAGAGAATATGAAAGGAGGTATAGTAAAAGGAATGAAAGAGGTTGCAGCTAGGAGCCCAAGGGACGCTGCAAAGACCCTTGAGTAATGCCTACAGTGCACCACGTGAGGTGCACTGACGGCACTTCCCGACCTCCCCCTCTACGGGACTCTCTTGGTTTAGGCATATTGGGTTGATAAGTTCCTCACAGAAATTCTTTTCGCAATTCAGGTTTTATATTCATACTTAGCGGTGTAATGTCTTTGGGTCATCGTAAACCTCTCCAGATAATCACAAAATTTTCACTTACCCTTCAGGCGAGAATTTCAATATGTTTCTGTCTCTCAACAAGGATATGAGTCAGATTAAGTAAATTTCGTTCATGTACAAGAAGTTGGTGTTAAGTTCTTATGCAAGGAAACTACTTTGTAATCAGTTTACGTAAATTACCTTGATGTACTTTGATTTCATTACTATTTCTTCATTTACTGCGTCTGTTAGAAAACTATGATAATAAAATATAATATTAAACTTCAGTTACCATTATTTTACACACTAGCCTGTATCAAGCATATGCAGTAGGTTGATATAGTCTGTATGTTTGCTTTAAATATTATTGCTAAAACTACTTTTTGATATAAATTTATCTTTCATTTTAGAAGATACACGCACATTCATGTTATCTGAAAATGCATACATTTCTGAATATATGAAATGCTAATGTTATTCATACATTTTACGCATGTCTTTATGCCCAAATACCGGAAACTGCTATAAAGATATAAAAAAGTAGTTAGTAATCGATTACTAATCGATTATTTTCATGAAAGTAATCAATAACCGCGATTACTAAAAAATCGGTGAAACGCCCACCACTAGTGATGAGTCTCTGTTATCAGCTGTCTGCCTCACATGTGCTTGTACAAAGGTGTTGTCTGCATTACATAGCCGGCAGCATGCACATGTACAAATGTGTTGGTTCTTGGGTGACACAGTACTACAAGTAATACACACACACACACACACACCGATTATTGATTACTTTCATGAAAATAATCGATTAGTAATCGATTACTAACTACTTTTTTATATCTTTATATAGCAGTTTCCGGTATCTGGGCATAAAAACATACGTAAAATGTATGAATAACATTAGCATTTCATATATTCAGAAATGTATGCATTTTCAGATAACATGAATGTGCGTGTATCTTCTAAAATAAAAGATAAATTTATATCAAAAAGCAGTTTTAGCCATGACAGGCAGTTCGACGACTGATACAGAGAAGTCTCGTTTAAATGTCCCGTGGCTGTGAACTCCCACACCAGTCTGGCTGCAATCATTTTTCCCAGCACTGCGTTTCAAGTCTGCTGAAACATGTATAGGCTTTGTGTGCATTTGACTGATATATCATGGGAGACAAGCAAGTCAAAACGCGAGATGGTGCTAAGCTTTCAAAACAGACTTGCACTTGAAAGCGAAGTGCTTCATGGAAATTACAAAGAAATAATCACAATAATCACATTTTCATCACTGTTTATTGTCAAGGAAAATATGAATATGATTTGATTATGATTATCGCTGTAGAGTAATTTTTTTATTATGACTTGATTATGATTATCGCTGCAGAGCAATTTTGTTATTATGATTTGATTATGATTATCGCTACAGATTAATTTTTTATTATGATTTGATTATGATTATCGCTGCAGAGTAATTTTTTACTATGATTTGATTATGATTATCGCTGCAGAGTAAATTTTTATTATGATTTGATTATGATTATCGCTGCAGAGCAATTTTTTACTATGATTTGATTATGGTTATCGCCGCAGAATATTTTTTTTACTATGATTTGATTATGATTATCGCTACAGAGTAATTTTTTACTATGATTTGATTATGATTATCACTGTAGAGTAATTTTTTATTATGAATTGATTATGATTATCGCTGCAGAGTAATTTTTTATTATGATTTGAATACGATTATCGCTGCAGAGTAATTTTTTACTATGATCTGATTATGATTATCGCTGCAGAGTAATTTTTTACTATGATTTGATTATGATTACATAACCAGAGCCATGGATTATGATTTGTTTTATTAGTAATCATAATCATGCCCATGTCTTTCATGTATTGGCGGCATTAATACTACTAAAAAGAGTTATGAAATACAATGCAACGTACAATAAGTGGCACAATACTATTCGAGAAATGCGATAAGAACTGTAAAAAAAAATCAACTGCTAGAGCATTATTTCCTTGACTTCAACATTTCAAACCTATCAAGTCTTTCACCACTCCACAATTCCCTCCATCCCACATCAAACAATTTTTTTTTTTTTTTTGCAGAGAATATAAATATAACTCATTCCCTCCCAGAGAGGAATACCATAAAAAGTATAATAAGAAGCAAAAAACTCTTTCGAGAATAACGATAAGAATATAAAAAACAGCATTGTACAAAAAAAAAAAAAAATCAACTTCTAAAGCATTATTCCTTTAGCGTTAAAAACTCAAACCTACCAAATTTTTCACCACTCCACAATTTCCTCCATCCCACATCAAAGAATTTTTTTCCCACAAAGAATATAAAGATAACCCCTTCCATCCCAGAGAGGAATACCATAAAAAGTATAATAAAAGCACAAAACTCTTTCGAGAATAACGATAAGAATATAAAAACCAGCATTATACCAAAAAAAAACGATAAGAATATAAAAACCAGCATTATACCAAAAAAAAAAAAATCTAACTGCTAGAGCATTATTCCTTTGACTTAAACATTTCAAACCTATCAAGTTTTTCACCACTCCACAATTCCTTCCATCCCACATCAAAGAATTTTTTTTTTCACAGAGAATATAAATATAGCCCCTTCCATCCCAAAGAGATTTCTCCCCAGATTATTAAAGTGTTCCCAAGAAGAAGAATGGACGAAATTTAACCGCAGTTTAACACTAGACTGGAGGCAGAGGCGCTCGGGGTTATAATTACCTCCCGTTGGCTAATTTATATTCGCATATTATCTGGCCTTATAAAAATTACCCCCGTTCAGAAAAAGCTGGGGAGGGCTAAAGTTTCGTAATTGATGACTATGGCGAACAACTGAACTCCTCCACCACTGCTGTAGGAAAGATAAGTGATGATTCCTTTGGGTGTATATATATATATATATATATATATATATATATATATATATATATATATATATATATATATATATATATATATATATATATATATACATACATACATACATACATACATACATACATACATACATACATATATATATGTGTATAGAACACACACACATACATACATATATATATATATATATATATATATATATATATATATATATATATATATATATATATATATATATATATATATAAACTAGCATTCCCTGAAATACAATTAATTCTGTCACTTGTGATGACCACTTTGATAAAGTCCTATTTTTTTCAGAAGCATGCAATTTAAACATTTATTTTCATAATTATTTATCTATTTATTTAACTTACTTACAAACCTTAGATACTGCAAAACAACAGTGAAAATGAGAGAGGAGCACTTCCTTCATTCCAATGATTATAAGAATACACATTTGATCTCGTAGAGTCTTACTGAATTAATATATCAAATAATAAAAGCGGTATTATGATGATCTTCTTCTCCAGGTTGCAAGCAATGACGGATCAATGTGAGCAATCAAAACTCTTCAGGGTCAGTTTTAGGGCGAGCTATAGCATTGTGAATCCAGCAATTTGTGGCGTAAAGCAATATAGATAAAAAAACAAGCAAAAAATGCGCCGAAGTTTCTTCGGCGCAGTCGAGTTTTCTGTACAGCGTATAATGCTGCATGAAACTCTCAGCCACGGCCCATGAAACTTTCAGCCAAGGCGAGATGCACGATCATGGCTAACTTTAACCTTAAAATAAAATAAAAACTACTGAGGCTAGAGGGCTGCAATTTGGCATGTTTGATGACTGGAGGGTGGATGTCAACATACCAGTTTGCAGTCCTCTAGCCTCAGTAGGTTTTAGATTTGAGGGCGGACGGACAGACAACGCCATCTCAATAATTTTCTTTTACAGAAAGCTAAAAAAACACTGGAAGCTCTAACTGAAAGACATTTTGAACCTTTTGACAAATACAACTTGGAGTTTAAATTCATTCAAACTGAAGACCAGAAATCCATTTCTCTAGAACGAAAATATCAAATATCGAGAAATTCACGAGAGAAGTAATTGAAATAAAATATATAGTTAATTTCTAACCTTAACAAACAGAAAATAGATAAAATCTAAAATGACAGTGTTTTGACGGATATAATTTTTGACGCTGCATGAAGACAGAAAACAAGTGGAGCTCATTAAGTAAACAAAAGTCAGAATTCTTAATTACTCTTTCAATGAAGAAGAAGAGGAGAAGAAGGATCTGGGATGGGATGTGACTGATCCATCCTTTAATAAACCGACCCAACCTCAAAAAAAAAAAAAAAAAAAAAAATCCTGCCTTCCCTCCCATCCTACCTTAAGTGGGATGAGTCTAAGTTAATTAGCGGTTGATAAGATACGAGTTTGACTGACGGTTTGAAAGTTTGAGTTTTGTTTGGCGTGTTTTGGGGGAGCTTATCACATCGCATCGACGACCAAAGTTCCCTCTTCATAACTTTGCGTTCCGAGGTTTTCCAATATTATCGCTCACGCGCCGGGGCCGGACTAACACCAATTTTGGCACGAGTTAATAGATAAAAAAAATATATCTAGGAGAGAATGGACCTTATTTTTATTAACTAGGCTAGTAGTAATATCAATAAAAACAAATAAAAAATGCGCCGAAGTTTCTAAGGCGCAATCGAGTTTTCTGTACAGCCGCTACAGCGTATAATCAAGTCCACAGAAAATAGATCTATCTTTCGGTGGTCTCGGCATAATGCTGTATGAGCCGCGGCCCATGAAACTATAACCACGTCCCGGTCGTGGCCTATCCTATATCGTTGCCAGAAGCACGGTTATGGCTAACTTTAACCTTAAATCAAATAAAAAATACTGAGGCTAGTGGGCTGTAATTTGGTATCTTCGATGATTGGAGGGTAGATGATCAACATACCAATTTGCAGCCCTCTAGCCTCAGGAGTTTTAAAGATCTGAGGGCGGACAGAAAAAAGTGTGCACAGAATAAAGTGCGGATCGACAGACAAAGCCGGCATAATAGTTTTCTTTTACAGAAAACTAAAAGGAATAAAAGTTATGTGATATATACAGTATGATCAATAAGACGCCAATGACGTCAACAGAATTTTAATATGCAAACTTTGGATAAGGAACAGTTATGGGAAGAGTGGCAACTGAAATTTAACTCTTGAAGAAAACTTCCTTTAAAATTCAAACCACGAGGAAAAAGAAAATCAATTCCAGAATAAAATCCTGGAGAAGGCTTGTTTGTTTGAACTTCATTCTATTCTAGTCATTTTTTACTTCTGGGATCTTCAGGAAAAGTCATTATTTTGGAACTACTTCCTATTGTTATCACTTTTTACTTCTAAAATCTTCAGAAAAAGTCATATTTTGGAATTTCTTCCTATGTTAATCACTTTTTACTACAAAAATCTTTAGGAAAAATCTTATTTTGGAACCACTTTCTGTTATTATCACTTTTTACTTCTAAAATCTTTAAGAAAAGTCTTATTTTGGAGCCACTTTCTATTATAATCACTTTTTACTTCTAAAATCTTGCGGAAAAGTCTTATTTTGGAACAACTTTCTATTACTATCACTTTTTACTTCTAAAATCTTTAAGAAAAGTCTCATTCAGGAACTTCTTTCTAGTATAATCATTCTTACTTCTAAAATCCTGCGGAAAACTCTTATTTTGGAACTACTTTCTATTATTATCACTTTTTACTTCTAAAATCTTTAAGAAAAGTCTCATTCAGAAGCTTCTTTCTAGTATAATCACTTTTTACTTCTAAAATCTTGCGGAAAAGCCCATATTCTGGAACTAATTTCTTTTATAATCACTTTCGGCTTCTAAAACCTTGAGAAAAAGTTTTGTTTTGGACCCCCTTTCTGATATAATCACTTTTTAATTTAAAAATCTGTAGGAATAGTCCTTATTTCGGAACCACTATCAATTATAATCACTTTTTACTTCTAAAATCTCGAGAAAAAGTCTTATTTTAACTTCTTTCTAATATATTCGCTTTTTACTCCTAAAATCTTTAGGAGAAGTCTTACTTTGGAACCTTTTTCTACTATAATCTCTTTCCACTTCTAAAATCTTCAGTTGAAGTTCTTTATTTCGTTAAAATTCTTGACGGAAATCTAACTGATAGGAGTTAAAAAATCGTTACTCTGGATCGAAATCATCACAAGACATTAAAATTCTTCAGAGAGAGAAACAACTGCTTCGAAGATTGAATGAAGCGTCACACAGAAAGCGACCTTATTACCATTACCTTCCTTGCGAAAGAGCCTATTTGATTTCGCTGAGAGTATTATAGCTATCATTGCTTTGCAACTCAAACAGACTGTGTAAGCATAATTTCCCCAACACTATTTGCCTATTACTCACGTCAAGTTTATTCTTCTTATATTGCAGTTCCTTAACCAGTAGTCCGACGCGGCAAAATTTCTATTATTATTTTTTTTCCTTCTAATATTGATGAAAAACTGGTATATAGGTAAGTACATAGAAAGTTAGGTACCTGGGGGGTTGGTTATTATTTACCCCAAAAGACCCATTTTACCTTGATTTATTTTAGAAGGTGACAGAGCAAAGGGCATAATTTTTGTATTTTTTTCTCATCATCTCAGAAAGTATGACAGCAATAGGTCTCAGACTTTTAAAACTGAAAGCTAACGTGCGTAAGGTACTGTTTTGGCTATTCCTAACCTTGAGCTATTTTTCAAGGTCACATGTCATTTTAAAGAATAACATCTTAGCCTAAATTTATATTTCAGGTTGGTTCAATTTGAATGGCAAAGCTTTAGTTTTCTCTAACATGTTAGGTAGGTTGCTTGGGAGGATAATTATTCTCTCCGAAATGTATTAGACCTTTACCTACTTTTCAATGCCCAAGATCAATTCAAAGGCCTAAATATTATCTTTGAACTTTTTATGTTTATCTGATTTAAATAAACCTTGGTAAGTAAATATTTCACGGTTGCTTAGTATTTTCAAAACTATTTCACCTAGATGTCTTTTCTAAACTATTGGTAACTTTAAAGGTCATTTTATTTTTCTCTGATTTTGATGGAACTTAAAAGAAAGGCGTTGATAGTATTGGAAACTATCTTTGTGGAGTAATTTTGACCCTGACCTATTTTTCACGGTCAAATGTCAATTTAAAGGCAATTTTTCTCATTTTCATATAATTTGGTAGGAAGGTACCTTGGAGAATTTGTTATTATTTTTCCCAGTTACTTTTAAATTTGATCTATTTTACCAAGTTACAGGCCAATATAAATTCAATAACTTTGACTTTTAGTTTTCTGTAAAAGAAAAATATTAAGATGACTATTTGTCTGTCCGTCTGCACTTTTTCTGTCCGTCCTCAGATCTTAAAAACTACTGAGGCTAGAGGGCTGCAAATTGGTATGGTGATCATCCACCCTCCAATCATCAAACATACCAAATTGCAGCCCTCTAGCCTCAGTAATTTTGATTTTGCTTAAGGTTAAAGTTAGCCATGTTCGTGCGTCTGGCACCGCTATAGATGCCAGCAACACAGGTCACCACCGGGGCAGTGGATGAAAGTTTCAAAACCGCGGGTGAGAGTTTCATACAACACTATACGCTGTACAGAAAACTCGATTGCGCCGGAGAATCTTCGGCTCATTTTTTACTTGATTTCTTTAGATCTCAGAGGTGTGGTTGTTCTTATTCTCTGGTCTTCAAAATCTTGGCTAAAACGTCTTCAAAAAGTCCTATTATCCTTACAATTACCATTCGACATACAAAATATCAATTAGACTCTATGACTTCAAAAACCTTTTTACGAGTCATATACACATTTCAGTGTAATTGCATTATGCAAGGTTTGGTGTCTATTTGGAGTTGCCATACTTCATTCTGTGGTGTCAGTTTTTCTTTAATCCTCATGTCTAATCCACCAATTTATCATTTTTCTTGCACGCTGTACATATTGATAATATATGAAAATCTTATACCCATATATTTATAACCCTGAGTAGTAATTAGACATTTTTAAGAAAAAAGCTTATACCTATATATGATACAATCCTGAGTAACAATTAGACATTTTTAAGAAAAACAAATCTTATACCTATATTTTTAAAATCCTGTGTAGTAATTAGACATTTTTAAGAAAAAAAATTTTATATATCCTGAGTAATAATTAGACATTTTTAAGAAAAAAAACTTATTCCTATATTTTTATAATCCTGAGTAGTAATCAGACATTTTTAAGAAAAAAAATCTTATACCTATATATCCTGAGTAGTAATTAGACATTTTTAAGAAAAAATCTTATACCTACATATCCTGAGTAGTAATTAGACATTTTTATAAAAAAAAAGTGATTTTCTGCGATGTTACATATAATTAAATGATGCATAATGATAAAGACAACGAATACCTTTCTACGCTGAAGGCAGCATAAAATCAGCTAACTCGCTGAGGGCAGAGAATCGGCTGATTCTATATCGACCTAGGAAAGACTCTTAATTAAGTTTCTATCCCGAAGACATTGTTTTATAAAAAAAAAAAGTTTTATTAAAACAATGGCGAACAACGCCTTTTCTCATCGAAGATGAAAAATTCCATTATCTGATATCCTCAACTATTAATAGAAGGAGGATCAGGTTTCTTATCACAGTTGCGCGTTTTTCTTCAAACAACGACAAATGAAGATTAATCTGCACTCGGTGAGTCTAGAGATAAGGATTATATTAATAACAAGTAAAAAATGCACCGAAGTTTCGAAGGCGCAATCGAGTTTTCTGTACATCGTTTAATCCAGGACACCAAAAATAGATCTATCTTTCGGTGGTCTCGGTATAATGCAGTATGAGCCGCGGCCCATGAAACTTTAACCACGGCCCGGTGGTGGCCTGGCCTATAGCGTTGCCAGACGCACGATTATGGCTAACTTTAACCTTTAAATAAAATCAAAACTACTGAGTCTAAGGGCTGCAATTTGGTATGTTTGATGATTGGAGGGTGGATGATCAACATACCAATTTGCAGCCCTCTAGCCTTAGTAGCTTTTAAGATCTGAGGGCGGAGAGAAAAAGTGCGGACGGACAGACAAGGCCGGCACAATAGGTTTCTTTTTCAGAAAACTAAAATGATCTGCAGATGAGAATGCTATCTTTCTTGTTATTACAAAGAATGAATTTAATTTCCTCAGTATTCTATAGAGTTTCAGTTTTTACAGTTTTCTGTATGAAGTATGTTTTCTATGGTATTCTGCAGATATAAACTTAATTTTTCCGCTGCGTTCATAACTAAAGAAAAAAGCGTCATTTCTCTCTTTAGGATGGAGAAAGAACAAGGATTTTCCAGGAAGGATGGAATAATCAGGATGGATAAGTAAGAAAAAACTGTTTGAATAAAAGAAGTTGCCAATTTTTACGTTTATGAAACTTTGAGAATGCCTTCTCATTCAATACAGTGACTGGGCTAACTATTAATATTTCTCTAGTAGACCCAAATCGATCCCATGGGGCCTCTGTTGACACAAGCATTGAAGTAGGTACTCGTGGTCAATCCTCTTGTGGTTTGGTAGGGTCGAACCCCATCCCAAAATGGCTCTGAGAAAGATGTGTATCTATACACACATACACATCACGTTTCATATTTTCGTGATTCAGTTATACATACACACACATATATATAGCATATATATACATATATGTATAGATATACTGTAGATATACATATATATATATATATATATATATATATATATATATATATATATATATATATATATATATGTGTGTGTGTGTGTGTGTGTGTGTGTGTGTGTGTGTGTGCGCGCGCCCGTCATTATGTAATTTTAAAAGTGTTATACGTAATCGTCTGCCGAAATTCGAACATACCATACTGTCCCAACCCCCAAACCCGCACAGTATAATTACCTGTCATCCATATACAGGCAGGAATAAAGATTCCGGTAATTATTTAGTAACCTACCCAAGGGCTCCCTCTGATCCAGGACAATTATTATGAAACCGGCCGCTGGGATAGCCATATCACATGCCCTAATAGCCGCGGACAATGACAACCTTGTGTTTACGTGACCTTATTTGTCATGAAGCGGTAGATCACACAAAGATCCTTGTTCCTCTCAGAGTCATGGAGGACTCTAATGAATCGCTTCGAGATTATTTTAAGGCGTCTTTTATCAGCCTGATCATCGTAATTGAAATACTCCGTGGATAACGGAAAAAACCAGTGGAGTCGCTGGTCGAGGAGGTCGGGGTTACTGTACAACGGTGTGTTGCGGACATGGTACTATTAGTTTCTCCTCTTCTTCCCCGTTGTTTAGGATTTTGAGGCTAGTTAGTTAGTTAGTTAGTTACATCTATGAATCCCTCTTAATCTCTGTTATACTGAATTATGAGAATGGTGTCATATATAACAGTGTCTTTCCTTATTCCTTATCACCAAAAGAGTAAGAAAGTGTATGGTTTATAGTAAAGGCAAAGAAAGTCTATACAAGAATGCGAAATTTTGTGTTAAACTCTACCAAAAATTCGCCTTGACTATTAGGATGATGAAGTGATACCACATTGCGTGACTTCCGTAGGCCTATAGGTAATGAGACTACGAGCTCGTAACGTATCAAGTATTTATTTCTATTTGGAGATAATAATGGTAATAACAATTATTATTAATATATTAATAACACTAGTAGTTGTGGTAGGTATTTGTTACCTTACAGGAAATGTAGCTAAGTGTATGCTTTATGCATCGATATCTCCTAAACAAATAACTCAGATATTTCCACCCCAGGCCACTTTGTAAATGAAGTCTTGTGCCTATAAGCCTAACTTGAGCTGCTCCCGAGAGAATATGCGCTGTATATTCATAACACATTTCTTCTTTCAAGTTTATACAGTTTCATCACCATTTTTGTTTTCCTATTTGATCGAAGTAGCAGCAATATATCGATGACTTTTTATAAGTGCTTATTTACATTTCATGATCAAAGTGATGTCAGATTTTTAGCCAGTGAGCCAGATACATAACTAGACCATATAAAAAAAGAATAGAGTTGGATTAAAGTAGAAATGACTGTCGAACTGATGCTCAGTGGTAGAGTATTGTATTCTCCGTGGTTCGATCCCTACAGGCCGCTCATCAGTCGACTCAACAGTGAATGCGTGAGCTGAAAATCACATTAGGTCTAGAAAAGGGAACGGGCTGGCTGTTTTATCTAGACCTAGAGACTTTCTGAGCACCGGAGGGCTCGCCATAAGCATATAGGCCTACATAATATATATATATATATATATATATATATATATATATATATATATATATATATATATATATATATATATATATATATATATACATATATATATGAGATAATTTGTCTTTGGAGCAAGAGGAACGATTATATCTGTTTAACAAACATAAAAGGAAATTATTGCTTTCGATGGATTAGAAGGACGACTTTCTTCGCTTGAAAAAAATGAGTGACTACGTTGCTTAAAAAAAAAGCTCATGTATCATTTGAACAAAATACGGTAAAATATTGTAAATAATTACACAAAAAAGACTTCGGCAATTTCTTTTAGAACAACATATCACAAACCTATGAGACGAACCTGTCCGGTCGGAGAGATGATTTATTCTGAACAAGTGAATACATTACCAAGTAAAACTATATCATGAAGACATAAACAGATCTATTCCAAAAGCTTAATTCACAAACAAAGACAAACAAACAAATAAAATAAAGAGCCCTCCATGAAATCGATAGTCGTAACAGAGATAACAACAAAGTAGGCTCCAGCCTATGGAGGATTTATGATGCTGGTGTCGCCTTATAAATAAACAAGGCTCGAAGAGAAAAATAAATAAAAAATCAACATCGCTCACTTCTGAAGTGGAACTAATTACGCTCGATGGTTGCAAAGCCATTTAAATTGAAGGGAGATCAGGCCCGAATCTTTTTCCTAATTCAATTCAGCTTCAACTCTTCAGGGTCACATTTGTTCACTGATGAAGAATTGAGGGGAAGCCAAGAATCTGTCACATTTGTTGACTGATGAAGAATTCTGAGGAAGCCAAGAATCTGTCACATTTGTTGACTGATGAAGAATTCAGAGGAAGTCAAGAATCTGTCACATTTGTTCACTGATGAAGAATTCAGAGGAAGCCAATAATCTGCCACATTTGTTCACTGATGAAGAATTCAGAGGAAGCCAATAATCTGTCACATTTGTTCACTGATGAAGAATTCAGAGGAAGCCAAGAATCTGTCACATTTGTTCACTGATGAAGAATTCAGAGGAAGCCAAGAATCTGTCACATTTGTTGACTGATGAAGAATTCAGAGGAAGCCAAGAATCTGTTACATTTGTTCACTGATGAAGAATTCAGAGGAAGCCAATAATCTGTCACATTTGTTCACTGATGAAGAATTCAGAGGAAGCCAAGAATCTGTCACATTTTCACTGATGAAGAATTCAGAGGAAGCCAAGAATTTGTCACATTTGTTCACTGATGAAGAATTCAGAGGAAGCCAAGAATCTGTCACATTTGTTGACTGATGAAGAATTCAGAGGAAGCCAAGAATCTGTCACATTTGTTGACTGATGAAGAATTCAGAGGAAGCCAAGAATCTGTCACATTTCTCTGATGAAGAATTCAGTGGAAGCCAAGAATCTATCACATTTGTTGACTGATGAAGAATTCAGAGGAAGCCAATGATCTGTCACATTTGTTGACTGATGAAGAATTCAGAGGAAGCCAAGAATCTGTCACATTTCTCTGATGAAGAATTCAGAGGAAGCCAAGAATCTTAACGTAATAATAGCACAAGGGATTCAATAATTTCCTTGACATAAAGATATTCATTCTGAAAATTAGGTAAAACTTTTAAATTACTTTTTAGTTTTCTGTAAAAGAAAATGATTGAGATGGCTTTGGTTAATCGTCCGCACTTTTTCTGTCCGCCCTCATATCTTAAAAACTACTGAGGCTAGAGGGCTGCAAACTGGTATGTTGATAATCCACCATCCAATTATCACACATACCAAATTGCAGCCCTCTAGACTTAGTAGTTTTTATTTAATTGAAGGTTACAGTTAGCCATAATCGTGCGTCTGGCAACGCTATAGGACAGGGCACCACTGGGCCGTTGCTAAAGTTTCATGGGCCGCGGCTCATACAGCATTATACCGAGACCACCGAAAGATAGATCTATTTTCGGTGGCCGTGATTATCTGCTGTACAGAAAACTCAATTGCGCCGAAGAAACTTCAGCTCATTTTTTACTTGTTTTCGTAACATATTCATAGGCTTTAAGACCAACAATTAACTTAGACTGGACGACAATTTATCTAATGTTTACGGCTAATTAGTCGTTACATTTTTTACGAACGTCAGATAGCTCTAATTAGCCAAGATACGTAGACAGATAAATAGAATATAAAATTTGCGGCGAAGGCCAAGCGCTGGGACTTGTGAGGTCATTCAGCAATGAAAACTGAGAGTAAGAGGTTTAAAAGGTTCAAAAGGAGGAAAACCTCGTAGTTGCACTTGAAGCAATTGCTAGGAGAGGGTGGAAAATAAGAAGGAAGAAAGAATGTGAATGGAGGTGCAGCAAAAGAGATGAAACGGGTTGCAGCTAGGGAATGAAGGGACGCTGCAAAGAACCTTAAGCAATGCCTACGGTACACTGCGGGAGGTACACTGACAACACTAACCCGCCCCCCCCCCCAACCGGACCTAATTATCCAAAGGACTTCGTAAAGAGTAAAAATAAACAAATAAACGCCTACAGTGATGTAACTTTTGAACTGAACTGAATATAGAATTTTGGCCAAAGGTCAAGCGCTGGGACCCATGAGGTCTTTCAGCGCTGAGACGGAAATTAACGGTAAAAGGTCTGAAAGGTGTAGCAGGAGAAAAACCTCGCAGTTGCACTATGAATCAGTTGTTAGGAGAGGGTGGAAAGTAAGGTGGAAGAAAGAGAATATGAAAGGAGGTACAGTAAAAGAAACGAAAGGGGTTGCAGCTAGGGAACGCAGGGACGCTGCAAAGAACCTTAAGTAATGACTACAGTGCACCGCACGAGGTGCACTGACGGCACTAATCCCCTACGGGTGATGTAACTTTCGAGACAGGAGGCGAGAATTAATTATGAGATTTATCTATTAATTTTCTGACCTCAAATGACAAATAATTTTTCCAAGTCTCTAACTGTAACGAAATCCTCAGTTCTGTCACCAAATATTTGCAGAAATTTCGGTTTCTAGTTGTACATATCTGAAGTGTCAAGTTTTTTCATTGCCTAAACATTTCCCTAAACAATGCGTAATTTATTTTCTTAGCTTTCTCTACGAGCGCTCAGTAAGAAAAGAAACGGAGTTCATCATATTTGCAATAATTACCACTCATTTCAAATAAAAAAGTTAAAGAGAGAGAGAGAGAGAGAGAGAGAGAGAGAGAGAGAGAGAGAGAGAGAGAGAGAGAGAGAGAGAGAGAGAGAGGGCGGGAGGGGCTAATTTTCGTCAACTCGTTTATCGACTGATTTAGAGAGAGACAGAGTTACAAGGATTAGGATGTCTCAAAGACTTTTTAGTCCATCCGAGGACACATCATGTGCTCACTATCTCTAGGAGCAGGTTTTACTGTTCATTCACACTGGTCTAATGATTTTGTCCAGCTTCCTTTTAAACTCTTTCACACTGTTGCTGTTGACAACTTCTGGTGGCAGTTTATTCCATGTGTCACATGTCTTGTATGTGAAGAAGTTCCCACAATACGTGTTGTATCTCTTCAGTTCTAGTTTCCATTCATTATTTCTTGTCTGGTTTTCGTTTAATGTTAAGAGGTTACTGTCTACTTTTGTTATACCTTTCAGTATTTTGAATGTTTCTATGAGTTGTCCTCGCAACCGTCGTGCTTCTAAGCCATACAGGTTCAGATTCTCTAGTCGTCTTTGGTAACCTATTTGCCTGATGGATGGAATTAACTTTGTGGCTCTTGCTTGTACCCCTTCTAATCTATCTATGTCCTTTCTTAGTGTTGGTGACCAAAACTGCACAGCATATTCAAGATGAGGTCTAACTATAGATGCGTAGAGCTGCAGCACCCTTTCCTTGTTTCTGTATTTGAACTGCCTCTTTATGTATCCCACTAGTTTCTGTGCCTTCTTTTCAGCTTTTATGCACTGTTTTGTGGATTTTAGGTCCTTGGTTATAATGACTCCAAGGTCCTCTTCTTGTTACAAATTATTTATGTCATTCCCAAGCAGCATATAGTTGGCGAGAGGGTTGTTTGTTCCTACTTGTAACACTTTACACTTATCCAAGTTAAAAGGCATTTGCCATCTTTCTGACCACTCTCCTATTTTCCTTAGATCATTTCTTAAACTTTCCACTGATTTAAAGGTACAAACTGACGTTACAACACCCACGGCCTGAAGTAAAACCTATTCCATCAGTTACGGAGGACACTAACAGGCAAACAGCCAGAAGGGACATGACCCTTAGCCGCTGAGGCAACAACACACCTGACCTACAAAAAAAAAAAAAAAGTACACACCAGCTACCTCATTCTTCCACCAGCTTAACCCACATAATGGATCCATCCGAACAACCATTTTCCTTGTGTAATAAACCCTATCATATCTCGACTTCATCTGCGCATAACTAAGCTGCAGAAATAACACGCCCATTATCTCCGGTGGGGCTATCTTGAAATGGCTTTACCTGGCTTTACCGGTACCTATACACGGGTTGAATATCTAATTAGGGAATCTTGATACAGTATCAATAGCAGCAACCTCTACAAGCGTTGGTTGCTGGAACGCTTCCCAAAGCCCCTCGATAAGGCAGCGAAACCTTCGGGTCGCTGGATATGTCATCTGATTGCCTTTGCTGGGAACCATTACATCTGCTGAATGGCCGGCGTTCGCTGTCCACCGGCAATGCCAATTGTCAATATCTTTTCTACATGAATGATTGTTACTGTCTTACAAAAACATGAGCGTTCTCAGTTTCATTTGAATTTTTTTTTTTTTACTTTTTTTTTTTACATTCTGCGGCCAACTTGATCTTCGTTAGAAGAGGTCGATCCGGTATTTGTTA
>NC_089745.1:49648993-49671493 GCF_040412425.1 Macrobrachium rosenbergii
TATATATATATATATATATATATATATATATATGTGTGTGTGTGTGTGTGTGTGTGTGTGTGTGTGTGTGAGAGAGAGAGGAATTGTATATATATATATATATATATATATATATATATATATATATATATATATATATATATATAATATCAGTTCAGCAGGTGTCTCCTCCTCCTAATCAGACTCTTATTGATAAAGTGGGATTAATAACAGATAGTTTATATTGGTTCAAATCTTATCAGTCATACAGCCGTCGTTGAGTCACGCAGTGGGTCTCTCTCATATCAGTTCGGAGCCTTGGCACCTTTTACCCTGCTACATAATTTTCTTTATATATGCATGTTATTTTCTTCAGCAAAAATATAAAAATAAAATAAATAATAATAATAATAATAATAATAATAATAATAATAATAATAATAATAATAATAATAATTGAGGACGCCAAATGACACCCTTTCTTGAGGACCCCAAATGTTCAGGACGCCAAATGGCACCTTTACCCTACTTGTATATATATATACATATATATATATATATATATATATATATATATATATATATATATATATATATATATATATATATATATATATATATATATATATAGATAGATAGAAATTATGGAGCGACAGAAAGAGAACATACATACCACATACATATGAATATTTCATAAAAGAGGAGTCCATCAGTTCATATACTTTTAGATAACATGTATGTATGAAGCTGCACAAAACACTAATGTTACGAGTCCCGTTGTTCGGGTGAGTCTAAGTTTAGTATAAAAAAATACTGAATAACTTCCGGTCAATGACCATCGATTCCGGTAGCATTTCCAAACATGCAACTACTTTTGTGTGATAATCTAGATTCTAGGAAAACAAATAACCGTCGAGTAATTAATGTCTATTCATGTTAGATCGATTATTTGAAAAGTCTAATAAACATCAGCATGCTAAAGTAAATGGGATCCTCTTATATATATATATATATATATATATATATATATATATATATATATATATATATATATATATATATAATATATATATATATATATATATATATATATATATATATATATATATAAATAATCAACACACAATCACGTGTGGAACAGAAATAAATTTCTGACTCACATCAGATCGAACCCAGGTCTTTCAGTTGAAAGGCAAGGGCGCTGCTCACTAGGCCATACTGATGTGAGTAAAAAAAAATTATATATATATATATATATATATATATATATATATATATATATATATATATATATATATATAATATAATGTGTGTGTGTACACAGTGCATTTCAGAAGCTTATCATCATAAATATTCCAAACGGATCTGATTTTCTTTTGATTTTAAAGAGTCAATGTGAACATTGGTGTGTAACTCAACTAAAAACTTTTTTATAGTCATAAAAAATCTGAAGTGTGAGCAATAGAAGATTTTTGCTAAAAATGCCTTGAGTATCTTTCAAGAAGTTAATTCCGCTTTGGCCTCGAATTTAAATAAAAAAAAATAAGACGCAAAAAATAGTACGGGTTTCTTTTTTTAAAATAACCGTAGCATATTCTTTGCGTCCTTTGCCTCATAATTAACGGTAAGGCCCCTTCGGCCTTTATGCATTGCAATAAAGGGGAATAATATCTAGATCCTTTTTACCTTATAACTGATGGTAACGACCTTTGCAGTATACCTTACATTTAATTATACTGACCTCTTGACCTTTAATATTGGAAGATACTGACATTGAGCTTTTAACCATAAAATTAAAGATACTAACATCGAAACCTTTTACATTAACGGTCCTGACCTTTGAAATTTTTACTTTACATCTAACTGAAGTGGCCTAACTGTAGGCAGTTTTCCCACGCCATTTACAGTGTACAATCAATTCTTTATGTCTGGTGTTATTTGTAAAAGCCACATTTCCAGAATTCGCAGCTGTGAAGTTCGTGATTGTTCTTATGTCACTTTGAAAAACATGGGCAAAATTGGTACAGGAATGGTACAGTCCCTAAGCACCACTATTCTTCAAACGTTAATGTTTAACCCTACATGAGGTAAAACCTGAGAGAGAGAGAGAGAGAGAGAGAGAGAGAGAGAGAGAGAGAGAGAGAGAGAGAGAGAGAGAGAGATCTTGTTATAACTCCTATACGAGTATATTACGTGGATTTCCAACCCTTCCAGGATGGCAAACAACTCTTATCTGTCGCATACACCTCTTAAGTGATTAGAAGTACCTGACAGGTACTTTCACATTACTGGAGGGCTCAGAATAATTTCATCTCTTAGCAGCAGGAAGTAACAGTAATTTTACCCTCAATCGATTCATAAGGTGATTTTAGAATTCACACGTACCAGCTTGTAAGATTATTTAACCTTTACGCAAGTTGTTATTATTATTATTATTATTATTATTATTATTATTATTATTATTATTATTATTATTATTATTATTATTATTATTATTATTCAGAAGATGAACCTTATTCATATGGAAGAAGCCGACAGGGGCCATTGGCTTGAAATTCAAGCTTCCAAAGAATATGGTGTTCATTAGGAAGAAGTAAGAGGTCAAGGGAAATACAGAAAGGAGAGATCCCACTTATTAAAAAAATTAGTAAATTAATCAATTAATAAAAATATATTAAAATGCAAGGAGAATAGTATCAGCGTAGTAACACACTCCATCTTCATTTGAACTTCTGTTCCAATTGCTCGACATTCTTAGGAGATTGTTCCACAGTCCAACGGTGTGAGGAATAAAGAACCTCAGGAACTCTTCGTATCTTACTCCCGTGGTCAATCTATACACAAGTTAAAATCAACCACCAGCTCAGATAAGTCTGGTAACATCTAGGGCTACAGTTTATCTAAAATTCTAAAATTATATTTCATTGAATGTATACTTAATGGAAATTAAATTCTTAAATTACATTTCATTGTATGTATACTTAATGAAAATTAAATTCTTAAATTACATTTCATTGTATGTATACTTAATGGAAATTAAATTCTTAAATTACATTTCATTGTATGTATACTTAATGGAAATTAAATTCTTAAATTACATTTCATTGTATGTATACTTAATGAAAATTAAATTCTTAAATTACATTTCATTGTATGTATACTTAATGGAAATTAAATTCTTAAATTACATTTCATTGTATGTATATTTAATGGAAATTACCGTAATCTATGCGCTCCACTAACTGGGAGGTTTCATTAATTCTCACATGCAGAGACTTGTTTGACGTTTGTCTGTCAAATTATACTTGAAAGCGTATATAGGTGACAACGCTGAATTATTCATACGTACGCTGCATGACACACCACATAATACATATACATACATACATATATACATACATACATACATACATACATACATACATACATACATACATATATATATATATATATATATATATATATATATATATAAGAATTTTATCATATCACCGTGATTCATATATGAAAATATATTACTTCCGAGGTAAAGCGAATTGGACATTGAAGGACGTTTGTAGCTCTCTCTCTCTCTCTCTCTCTCTCTCTCTCTCTCTCTCTCTCTCTCTCTCTCTCTCTCTCTCTCTCTCTCTATCTCATTATATATATATATATATATATATATATATATATATATATATATATATATATATATATATATATATATATATATATATATATATATGTAATCTACTGGTCAAATTTTTACCAGGTACATAGTGTATGTAACTGAAATAGCCACAATGCCCCCTTAACTTCTCGATTTCTTCACACTTTTTGATACTCTTGTCACTACAAAGCCTCAAGATCTAAATGGAGAACCAGTGAAGAAATTCTGAGTATGATACAGCAACTCCTGGATTGGAGGCAGGTTACAGCAACCGTTAAAATAAAGGTTAGTATTCTGCTGTTTACTGCTGATGATGAGGAGAAAAGTTGCTACTGCTGGTGGCGAGGAGGTAGGCATCTCTCTCCTCTTGCTGGTCCGGATGTACATGTTGGGGTGTGGGCCTATTGCTGCTTGCTGGTGCCTTTGCCAGGATGGTAGGTTGCTGCAGTTAGTGGCAACACATTGGTATGACAGCAGTGAGAAGGACATTTGCTACTGCTGGTGAGGAAGTGGGTTGCCAAAGCTCCTGGTGAGATGGTGGATATATTGTGGCTCATTCTTGCAATACAGAAGGTTGTTTGCTATTGCTGGAGGGAAGGAAAGTTGCTGTTGCTTTTGATTGGTTATTGAGGAGGCTGGTGACTGCTGCTATCAAGGAGGGTTACTGCTGTTGCTGGTGTGAGGAAATCTCGCTGTTGCTGGGTGATGTAATAAGTTGATTTTGCTGTGAAGGTGAGATGGTAGGCTTCTGTTATTAGCAATATCAGACGTAGGTTGTAGTTGTTGTTATGGCCAGACTGAAGGTTGCTGCTGCTGGCAAAGTCAGACAGTAGGTTGCTGTTGCTGGCATGGTAGGGCAGTAGGTTGCTGCTACTGGCATGGTGAGGTGGTAGGTTGCTGGTACTGGCAAGCAATAGGTTGCTGTTAACGGCAAGGTTAAGGTCAAACAATTAGGTTGCTGTTGACGGCAAGGTTAAGGTCAAGCAATTAGGTTGCTGCTGACGGCAAGGTTAAGGTCAAGCAATAGGCTGCTCTTCTTGGCAATGCGAGAAAGAATACTACTGTTACTAGAAGCGTAGGACCGAAAATGACTTCCACCGGCAAAGCGAGAAGAAAAAGTCGCAGCTTTTTGCTGGTGCTGTGAAAGAGAAAACTGCTGTGGAACCCGGCGAGAAGGTAAGGCAGTTAGTTACCGCTTCTGACGCTGCTGCTGCCGAAATAAGTAGAAAAAGGTTCTGTAGCGGCTGTCAGGGCGAAGCGAAGCTGCCAGGAACCGGAGCAGAAGGAAGCAAGCGAGCGAAGGAGGCGGAAGAGTTTGGTCGGTTATTAAGAATGCTAGACCAGCCTCCTCTCTCTTTTATCTCTGCAGCGAAATATACGGGACATGGCACGGCACGAGAGAGGTGGGGTAGGGGGTGGGCTCCGTTTTATCATTTTGTATTAAAAAAAGGGGGAAAGATAAATAAATAAAAAGGCAGGCGAGACGCTGACTTCATTTATTATAAAAGCGGAAAGGAATTATTTTTTACAACCTCAATGCACTTTGGGCGCTGACGTCTTCTATGACGCTTCGCAAGTTTTTTTTTTTAGATTTTATATTTTTTCGTAGCTTTTATTCTTTATTATATATATATATATATATATATATATATATATATATATATATATATATATATATATATATATATATATATATATATATATATATATATATATATAAAGGATACAGAGATACTGAAAACAAGAACTGCTTAGAGCAGTATTATTTATTTAAGAAAGTTCATAACATATATAACGAATACTTCACTTCCTCTGAAAAAATATCACCTCTCAATCATATACATACGGTAGTTCTCTTCGAATAAAGCGACACCAGTAGTTTGCAAAGTGCTTCTAACAACATAAGAACTTCATCAAAAGAATAAAACATTTCAATGCCATAGTACTTTTAAAATATTGTCACATCTGGCATCTTTGTCAATACCCATTTCGAATACGCGTACCATAAATAAGGAATTCGACGTACGAAAGCAATCCGTTACAACTTCGGTACTTTCCTAAACCTGCGAATAACGTATTGCTGTAGTCGTTACGATGTAATAATTTACGTAATTGCAAATGGCCTCATCAAAACGTAATTAATGGCAAAACTAGCGCCATGATCTTGAGACGAGAGCAATGGGGCGATCACTAATTAGAAACAATACACTGGCATTAACTGAACAATTAATTATGAGTGGCGATGAAGGGATATCTGTTATTTACTCTTTAACAGAATAAGGGAAAAATGCCAATTCAGCGGCCAAATGGTGAATTCAAAGCAAATACACTTGGTAGCTAATTCAATACGATGGATTTAGGAGTAAATTCAATGAAATGCTCTAGAATATTTATTATTTGATCTTCACCGAAATAAGGGCAGGTAAATTCAATGAAATACTCAAGAATATTTATTATTTGAACTTCATCACAATAAGGGACGGTATATTCAACGGAATATTCAAGAATATTTATTATATATGAACTTCACCAAAATAAGGGCAGGTAAATTCAATGGAATATTCAAGAATATAAATAAATTGAACTTTACCAAAATAAGGGCATTAAATGAAATACTCAAGAATATTAATTTTTTGAACTTCATCAAAATAAGGGGAGGTAAATTCAATAAAATTCTCAGAATATTTATTATCTGATCTTCACCAAAATAAGGGAAGGTAATTTCAAAAAATACTCAACAATATTTATTATTTGAACTTCACCACAATAAGGGCAAGTAAATTCAACGAAATTCTCAAGGATATTTGTTATCTGAACTGCGCCAACATAAGGGCGGGCAAATTCAATGGAATACTCGAGAATAATTATTATTTGAACTTCACCAAAATAACGGCAGGTAAATTCAATGGAATGCCCAAGAATATTTATTATTTTAACTTCACCAAAATAACGGCAGGTAAATTCAATGGAATACCCAAGAATATTTATTATATGGACTTCATCAAAATAAGGGCAGGTAAATTCTATGGAATACTCAAGAATATTTGTTATTTGAACTTCACCAAAATAAGGGCAGGTAAATTCAATGGAATACTCAAGAATATTTATTATTTGAACACCTAAATAAGGGAAGGTAACTTCAATGAAAAACTCAAGAGTATTTATTATTTGAATTTTACCAAAATAAGGGAAGGTAAATTCAATGGAATACTCAAGAATATTTGTTATTTGAACTTCACCAAAATAAGGGCAGATAAATTCAATGAAATTCTCCAGAATATTTATTATCTGATCTTCACCAAAATAGCAGGTAAATTTAATGAAATTTTCAAGAATGTTCATTATTTGAACTTCACCAAAATAACGGCAGGTAAATTCAATGGAATACTCAAGAATATTTATTATTTGAACTTCACCAAAATAAGGGCAGGTAAATTCAACGAAATTCTCAAGAATATTTACTATTTGAACTTCACCAAAATTAGGGAAGGTAAATTCAATGGAACACTCAAGAATATTTATTATTTGAACTTCACCAAAATAAGGGCAGGTAAATTCAAAAAAATTCTCAAGAATATTTATTAACAGATCTTCACCAAAATAAGGGTAGGTAAATTCAATGAAATTCTCAAGAATATTTATTATCTGATCTTCACCAAAATAAGGGCAGGTAAATTCAATGGAACACCCAAGAATATTTATTATTTGAACTTTATCAAAATAAGGGCAGGTAAATTCAATGAAATTCTCAAGAATAATTATTGTCTGATCTTTAGCAAAATAACGGCAGGTAAATTCAATGAAGTACTCTAGAATATTTATTATCAGATCTTCACCAAAATAATGGCAGGCAAATTCAATGGAATACTCAAGAATGTTTATTATTTGAACTTCACCACAATAAGGGCAGGTAAATTCAATGAAATTCCCAAGAATATTTATTGTCTGATCTTCAGCAAAATGAGGGCAGGTAAATTCAGTGAAATACTCTAGAATATTTATTATTTGATCTTCACCAAAATAAGGGCAGGTAAATTCAGTGGAATACTCAAGAATATTTATTATGTGATCTACACCAAAATAAGGGCAATGACCAATTTAAACGGCTTACAGGGGAATTCTACGCAAATATATTCGGCGGATAATTCAATCATTCCAGGGAGAAGAGGTGGAAGAGAGTGCCCAGGACCGAAGTCTCCAGAGACAGTAGGTCAGAGAGGGCTCTGGTGTTGGTGATGAAAGACGGTGGAGGTGACAGGAGGAGGAGGAAGAGGAGGAGGAGGAGGAGGAAAGGTGTCTCAGACAGCATAAGTTGCTCTCAAACCATGAGAGGTAACTCGATGGAACCATTCACTTTTAGAGTTGAGTTAAAAGTGATGCATTTGAAATTTGAAAACTGTATCGAGAGAGGTAGATTTTATCATAAATGAAATTTATTCAGAAGCAAATAAAATGCAACAGATTGAAGCTGTAACAAAGACATTGTTTTAAAATATTCATTCAAGAACAAAGCTGACAGATTAAAATATTCATTTAAGAACAAAGCTGACAGATTAACTCGAAAATGAATTCACTGCAATTGAAATAAATCTGACATATTCAAAGAAAATGAAAAGTTAAATCTTTTCATCTGAACCATAAAGGTTTTGCGAGAACGAGTGACATTATTAGCGAGTGATTTTCTCTTTATTTACTAGGCTTTCCGCAAGTCTTATACACTGGATAAATATGTAAAAAGTCGAAATGAAATAATACCCTTCCTTTGAGAAATGAAAATGGCATACAACTTTAATAAATAACAAAAGAGAACAATACGAAAAAGGACAAATCGAATGAAATGCAGTAAACCAATAACAACAACAAACAAGTAAAAAATGCGCTGAAGTTTCTTCGGCGCAATCGAGTTTTCTGTACAGCGTATAATGCTGTATGAGTCCTGGCCCATAAAACTTTCAGCTACGGCCTGGTGGTGGCCTGTCCTATAGCGTTGCCAGACGCACTATCATGGCTAACTTTAACCTTAAATAAAATAAAAACTACTGAGGCTACATGGCTGCAATTTGTTATGTTTGATGATTGGAGGGTGGATGATCAACATACCAATTTGCAGCCCTCAAGCATCAGTAGTTTTTGAGATCTAAGGGCAGACAGAAAAAGTGCGGAGAGAATAACGTGCAGACGGATAGACAAAGCCATCACAATAGTTTTCTTTTACAGAAAACTAAAATGATACAAAAAATGTATAAATATATAAATAAGAAAAACCGAAGCTTCAATCTTTATCTCTGTCTGTCCGAGGCATTTAAAAACAATGCAGGTACGATAAAGAATAGGAATTTGTACAGGTAAGACTTGTAAACGAATAATTTCAGTCCACAAAAAAATATATTTTCAATTTAAAAAGGAAGGACCAATAAAAAAGGAAAAAGTAATACAATTATGCTTTTGAAAAAGAAGCCTAATTTACAAGTGTAGAGTCCGTTCCGAGACCCTACATAAACGTCACCTACAGTACAAAGACAGCCAGTCAGATACCCTTTATCAATGAACACGGTTCGCCTCCAACGCCGATGGGGCCTGAAATCAACAGTCGCCTCCAAGCTGAATACCAATATCTAAGAATAGAAATTTGCTCCTTCAGAAAGTCTGTGAGATAAGAGATAGTTAACGCGTGCGTTTGCAGTCAGTCTCTTTCCCCTCTCTTTACTATCGCCGCCCTTTCTCTCTCTCTCTCTCTCTCTCTCTCTCTCTCTCTCTCTCTCTCTCTCTCTCTCTCTCTCCCCATCCATCTATTTCTCTCTCACATACACCTCACTTTCATCTTTTACCGTCCCCTATATCTCTGTCTGTTTGTCAGCCTCTCTGTCCCTCACTCATTCACACATACATATACAGACACAGGCACACACGCATACATACATATATATATATACACACACATATATACACACATTTTATATATATATATATATATATATATATATATATATATATATATATATATATATATATATATATATATATATATATATATATATATATATATATATATATATATACAGTCTCGGTAATTGGGCTATATATATACATATATACATACACGCCTTTTTTTCTCTGACGATGGCTTCTAGGAAGCACTCGAATATCTACGCCCTGATGAGAGAGAGAGAGAGAGAGAGAGAGAGAGAGAGAGAGAGAGAGATGGTCAGTCGAAACTTGAAACTCCCCACGCGTTCGCAATGGCGCGAAACTTGCGCCATCAGAGTTGCCAAACTCAACGACTTCCCGCCATCATCTTCAGGAGGTGGGGGAGGAGGAGGAGGAGGAGGAGAAGCGAGCGAGACACTTCACAGTAACTCACACGTCCGGAGCAGACTGCCTACTATACTGATCCTCGGCACTGCTAATCCTCGGCTTTATGGCAATGCTGCAACGACACCACCAGAACTCACGCTCGAACATCCTTGCGAGATTTATGGAGGCACGAGTTAACTCCGCATGGAAATGCCGCCACCACGGTCTAGGCACAACCAGAAACAGCAGCACCACTTTCCGGAATCATGCGAATAAAAGTATCTGTGGAGAGGAGATAAAAATCCCCCAGAGAACGATCACACGCCGATAGCTAAAAAGTTAGCGAGGATCTCTCTCTCTCTCTCCTTTCGTGTATCCATTTTAGAAGACTGGGCAATTTACCCGCTGGGAAATAAAGATACGTATATATACGAGGATCCCATATTTTTCATTGTTGCAGAATTTCACGGCAAGAGCGAGCGTTTCTTATTTATGACTGGAATGAAGGGCTACTCGCGTTCGACATTTCGACTTCGAATACATTATCGCAGGTACTTTCTCAACAGTTTATAGGTCTAGAAACCATCGAAGATTTTCAGTAATATGCTTCTTTTCAGGCACCTCATCAACTTTACTATTCATGGCGAGCGTCTAATTTAGTCACCTTAGCAGCATCAAACGACAAGAAAAAAATGCGTGATCGAATATTCTGTAGATCGTATAATCAAGGCCACCGACAACAAATCTTTCTTTCGGTGGTCTCGGTATAATGCTGCATGAGCCGCAGCCCATGAAACTTTAACCACGGGCCGTGCTTTAATATGTTTTAAAATCCAAGATAGTGGTAGATTCAATATACGTCTTCCCGTTACAATAAATATGAAATATTACATTTGTAAAGGCCTATAAAACGGATTTAGTGATGCCGCGGTTTTGTGTCACCAAAGTAGCACAATTTTAGGTAAGTAGCGGCACCATTTCATAGCCAGCGGCAAGTCAAAAGTAGCTCAATTGGGCGGGTAAACCGCGAGTTTGGCAACACTGACCACGGGCCGGTGGTGGCCTAGCATATATCATTGCCAGACGCACGATTATGGCTAAATTGAACCTTAAATAAAATCAAAACTACTGAGGCAAGAGGGCTGCAATTTGGTACGTTTGATGATTGGAGGGTGGATGCTCAACATACCAATTTACAGCCCTCTAGCCTCAGTAGTTTTTAAGATCTGAGGACAGACAGAAAAAGTGCGGACGGACAGACAAAGCCGGCACAATAGTTTTCTTTTCAGAAAACTAAAAACTACTGAGGCACTTGGTCTACATGTCCCGACAAGTTGCATGGAGACAGATAGATGTCATGGTCTATTTAGTCCCCGTTTAAATGAAACTACCTCCTTCAGTGGCTATATAAACCAGAACATCTAGAAATTGGGACCACTGTGGATCCTGCCAGGTTGCATATTCCCCAACTTTAGTATGGTTCGGCCAGACGAGCGGGCGCCTTGGTTTTTTTTTTTTGCCATGCCTCTAGGTTAGATTAGGTTAGGTTAGGTTAGGCTGGATTACGTTAGGATAGTTCAGGAAGATTACATACGAATTTTGGGCGTGGTAAACATATTGAGATTATTTTCAAGAAGACTCTATGGTTAGTTTTTAACATATGGCGTCCCGCTTTGCGGGGTTGCATTTGATATCCTAGAGTCTGCCCATCTACTACGTCCACAACTATGCCTTATGTTTGGTTTAGGGGAAGGAATAGCGAGGAAGGCCCCTTATCCTTTGAGTTAATATTCTCCTACTGCACAGCAGAACCACACCCTAGCAAGAGAGGTTGACAGCTTGTACACTTCACCCAAGCGTGAACTGTCCCTTTGCGTCAGTTTTGCAACTAGATACAGTTTATCGTCATGTCCAGAAGCACTCAGTCATTTAATGAGGAGAGTAGCCTTATTCTAAGACAACATGAACATCTTCCTGCTCCTGAAAATTCTTGTAAAGTTTTTAGTGATACGACCTAAAAGCACGTCTCTCAACCTTGAGGCTGTTTGGCCAATGCAAATTATAGCATCCGGTCATGGATGTCATCTGAAATACAGGCATGTGCAATCTCTAATGTCCCAACAACTGTTATTCATATCTAAAACTGATATAATATAATACAACACACACACACATATGTATATGTGTGTGTGTGTGTGTGTAGTATATGTGGGTGTGCGTGTGTGTGTAAATAATAGAAGTAATCACCACACAATCACGTGTTTGACAGAAATACGTTTCTGACTAACGTCAGGATTGAACACATGTCTTTCAATTCTGGATTCAATCCAGAGGTAAATCAGAATTTTATATGTATATATATATACATATACACACACACACACACACACATATATATATATATATATATATATATATATATATATATATATATATATATATATATATATATATATATATTTCACACTCTTATCCACACCCCAAGACCCTCGTACTCACCAGTGAAAAGGCCAGGGTGACAGAGTACCTGATAAACGTTGTCGGGGAGCAGCATCAGCGCCGGAATCATTCACAGTGATTTATGGGAAAAGCATTTATAGAACTCCTCTCTTTCATTGCCTCATTCATCGCTCTCTGTCCCTGATAACGAAAGGTTCCATGCAACATTCCGTCACGTAAATATGCATGAAATGGCGCCTTGTCATTTCCGGGGATTATCGATTTGAATAATGTAACTAGATATATTTTTTCCGTTTCAGTAAAACGCGCAATATATTTTACTGATAATTGTCGTTTTAAATTATGTAATTTGGTAATTTTTTTTTTCGCTAAACTGCACAATTTATGTTGCTATTAACTATCGTTTTAAATTATGTAACTTTGTATATTTTTCTGTTTCATTAAAATGCACAATTTATTTTGCCAATAATTATCGTTTTAAATGACTGAACTATGTATATTTTTTCTGTTTCACAAAACGCACAATTAATTTTTACCGGCTTAAATAATTCGGACGAGCGTATAAAGTATGAAAGTAGAATGGCGTATGTTCTAACGACTCTAGCATACAACCGTATATTAAGACATATTTGCAGCGGAGAATTAAACTACCACCTGAGAGTCATCTATCAAAGCACCGACGATTGAACATATGCTATAAGATCCCATTCTATCAGCAATATATATATATATATATATATATATATATATATATATATATATATATATATATATATATATATATATATATATATATATTGATTATTTCTATCATATTAACTCAGAAGGGATAATTCTAATGAAATGCTGTCAATTGGGTCATTGCTGAGTCGGAAAGTTGGGGAAAACACGCTAGTATTCACGCAGTTAGCTTGCCCAGCTAATTCCTTGGGTACAGTGGTACCAGGTTCCAACTTGTATGTTGTATGGCCTAGTGGGCAGCGCCCTTGCCTTTAATTGAAAGACCTAGGTTCGATCCTGATGTGAGTCAGAAATTTATATATATACATATATATATGCTGTATATGTATATATATATATATATATATATATATATATATATATATATATATATATATCAATATATATATATATATTATATATATATATTTATGTGTATATATATTTTTTTACGAAGGTACTACACTATTTAAACCAGGCCTTCTAAGCGCCTTTTAACGGCAGTTTACGAATTCATATCTAAATGATGACCCACAAGAAATAGGAAATCACTGGACTACATATATTTTCAAATTTACCCAAATTGGACCTACAAAGGATGCTTTGAAGGAATATACGATTTGTTGAACATTCAGTAAGCAGTAAATAACTGACTGAGGGCTCTAGGGTACAGTTACCATTGTAAACAAGCGGCTCCCTTACAATTGGAAGAAAGTAAATTAAATGAGAAAACCCTAATAATCAAAATAATAATAAGTAAAAAACCACACTAATGTATACAAGCGTCAGTGTTTTTCAAAATTAAAAAAGGTTAAAAAAAGCTTTTAACCGTTTGCACAACGGTCCTCTTCAGCCAACAGGACCGTTGTGCAAAAAAGTTTAAAACAAAAAAGTAAAAATAAATATTTAAAAAATAAAAAAAATAAAATAAAAAATCCCCAAAAATATTATAAATAGAAATAAAAAAGAAAAAGAAAATATAAAAAATGAAAAAAACTAGAAAAGAAAAAAAGTAAAATTAAAAGATTTCATTCGGAATCCAGCAGATAGCCTCAAGAGAATTCCGCTGGCGAATCTGAGGAGAAAAATGAAGCTGATTCGGATGAAAACTTCAGGCTGAATCCAGCAGACACCCTCACGAGGATTCCAGTGGGGAACCTGAAAAGGAAAAGGAAGCTGATACGGATGAAGACCATCAGGCTGAATCCAGCGGGCACACTCAAGAGGCCCTCTTGAGGGTGTCCACTAGATCCAGCTTGAAGTTCTTCATCCGAATCAGCTTCCTTTTCCTCTTCACGTTCCCCACTGGAATCTTCTTGAGGGTATCCCCTGGATTCAGCCTAAAGTTCTTCATCCGAATCGGCTTCCTTTTCCTCTTCACGTTCCCCACTGGAATCCTTTGAGGGTGTCCGCTGGATTCAGCCTGAAGTTCTTCACCAGAATCAGCTTCCTTTTCCTCTCCAGGTTCCCCACTGGAATCCTCTTGGGGGTATCCCCTGGATTCAGCCTGAATCCAGGGGATATATATATAAATATATAAATATATATATATATATATATATATATATATATATATATATATATATATATATATATATATATATACTGTATATACTGTATATAAATATATATAAAATGAATAAGCAACACATTTAAAAATTTCCCCTCAAAAATTATACAAATAAAAAATAAAAAATAAAAAGTGAAAACAAAAAACAAAAAAATATATAAAATAAAAATAACAAAATATAAAATAAAAATAAAAATTCCACCAAAAAACAGTAAAAATAAAAAAAATGAAAAACAAAATATAAAGGATAAAATATAAAAAGTAAAAAAAACTAGAAGACAAAACAAAAATTAAAAGACTTCAGGTGGAATCCAGCGAACACCAATGGGGAACCTGTTGAGGAGGAAAAGGAAGCTAATTCAGATGAAGAACTTCAGGTGGAATCAGGCAGACAGCCTCAAAAGGATTCCAGTGGGGAACCAGAAGAGGAAAAGGAAGCTGATTCGGATGAAAACTTCATGCAGAATCTAGCGGACACCCTCAAGAGGTCATTCTGGTGGGGAACCTGTTGAGGGAAAGGAAGCTGATTTAAATGAAGAACTTCAGGCGGAATCATGTGGACAGCTCAAGAGGATTCCAGTGTGGAACCCAAAGAGGAAAAGGAGCTGATTCAGACGAAAACTTCGTGCGGAATCCAGCTGAAACCCTCAAGAGGATTCTGGTGAGGAACCTGAAGAGGAAAAAACTTAGGAGGCGAGCCCCAAGCAAAAAATGATGGGGAGACGATCCCCCAGGACAACATATTGGGTACACATCCCCACATAAGAAAGCTGGGGAGGCAATCCCCCAGGTACAAACACTGAGGAGGCGATCCCCCAGGGAAGAAGGTGGGGAGGCGATCCCCACAAAAAAAAAAAAAAAAACATGAGCTGTAGAGGCAAACCTCTAGACAATAATAAAAATAAAATTAAACAAAAATAAAATAAAAATAAAAATGTGAATGTGGCAACTCTGGCGTGGCGCATTACCCCGTAAGTTAATGTCACTAACCTCCAAAATAAATAAAATCCAATAAAATAAAAGCGATAAAAATGTGAATGTGGCAACCTCTGGCGTGGCGTAGAAACCCGTAAGTTAATGCCACTGACCGCCAAAAATAAATGAAATCCAAAAAATAAAACTGATAAAAATGTGAATGTGGCTCTGGCGTGGCGTAGTAACCTTTAAGTTACTGCCACTGACCGCCAAAATAAATACAGTAAAATCCAAAAGATAAAAAAGATAACAATGTGGATGCGGCAACTCTAGCATGGCGTAGAAACCCGTAAGTTAATGCCACAAATAAACAGAACCCAAAAATTAAAAATCTTAAAAATATGAATGTGGCAACTCTGGCGCAGCGTAGTAAACTGTAAGTAAATGCCACTGACCCCCAAAAATAAATAAAATCCCCCCCAAAATAAAAATTATAAAAATGTGAATGTGGCAGCCTCTGGCATGGCGTAGTAACCCGTAAGCCTCAGTTAGTGCCACTGACCGCCGAAAAAAAAAATTAATAAATAATTAAAGAAAAATAAAAAAAACAAAAAAAAACAAAAATCGAAAAACTTTGGGAGAGAGAGAGAGAGAGAGAGAGAGAGAGAGAGAGAGAGAGAGAGAGAGAGAGAGAGAGAGAATTTTTAATATATTAGTAAATCAGTCATTTCAAAATAAAAGATTAATGAAATATCTAAATAAACTTAAATGATATATATATATATATATATATATATATATATATATATATATATATATATATATATATATATATATATGTGTGTGTGTGTGTGTATACATATATATATATATATATATATATATATATATATATATATATATATATATATATATATATATAATACACATATAGCTATGCCAAGGCCAACCTTTCGTTTCATACCACCATAGGCCCTCCCCTCCTTTAATTTTCAGGCTGGGTCCCCTTCCAAATCGTTGAATATTTTCGTTCCGCTTCTACGCTCCTCTTTCTATCTCTCTCTCTCTCTCTCTCTCTCTCTCTCTCTCTCTCTCTCTCTCTCTCTTGGATAAAACTAGCATGAGTGTTTCTTATTCGATAACGTTGCGACATTTCTAGGTTTCATTAGCAATATGTACTGCTGCAGCATTCCTGATTCTACTGCTACCACCGTTGTTATAACTACTACTACTACTATTACTACTATTCAGAAGAAGAAGAAGTATACCACGTAATGAATCGACAAGGACAAAATCATTCACAAGAGATAAACAAGTAAAAAATGGGCAGAAGTATTTTCGGCGCAATCGAGTGTTCTGTACAGCCGCTACAGCGTATAATCAAGGCCACCGAAAATAGATCTATCTTTCGGTGGTCTCGGTATAAGGGTGTATGAGCCGTGGCCCATGAAACTTTAACCAAGGTCCAGTGGTGGCATATCCAATATCGTTGCCAGATATACGATTATGGTTAACTTTAACCTTAAATAAAATAACTACTGAGGCTAGAGGGCTGCAATTTGGAATGTTTGATGATCAACATATCAATTTGCAGCACTCTAGCCTCAGTAGCTTTTAAGATCTGAGGGCGGAGAGGAAAAGTGCGGACAGGAAAAAAGTGCGGACAGAATAAAGTGTGGACGGACAGACAAAGTCGGCACAATAGTTTTCTTTTACAGAAAACTATAAACGGGAGAATAAACGAATAAAAAAAAAACATTCACATGCGATCATGACCAACAGAATAGCAGAATGAAAAAAACAAAAATAAGCGAATTACCTCAAACCACGCTAAAAAAAACAAACGGAGAACCACTCAAGTGACGTCTTGTTCTCCTTTTTAATGAAACACCTGCCGCTGGATATGCAAACATCAAGAAGGCCATAACTCACACCTCTCCCGCCCTTTCCCGGCAACTGTAACTTTGCGACGTTAACGACTCTATTAGGCGTAATACATGGCCCCGCTCGGAAATTCCTATTGGGCCAATGCCCTGTTATATAGAGTGTGTGTGTGTGTGTGAGTGTGTGTGTTTGTGTCTGTGTATGAGTGTCTGCGTATACTACACGTGAGTGTGTTCATTTGGGTTTGCCTGCACGTCGAAGAGTGAAAAGTTCTAATAATAATAATAATAATAATAATAATAATAATAATAATAATAATAATAATACTGGAGAAACGAATACACAGTTCTGTATGGGTTCGTATATTTAAAATTAAATCTTCACAGATATACATGTATTTCTAAATGTACTGTATGTATCCATACATAAGTGTGGATTTGTTTCTCCAGTTCAAGACTCTTACTTTGAGTATTTTAATAATAATAATAATAATAATAATAATAATAATAATAATAATAATAATAATAATAATAATGGAGAAACGAATCCACAGTTATGTATGGGTTCGTATATTTAAAATTAAATCTTCACAGATATACAAGTATTTTTAAATGCATGTATCCATACATAACTGTGGATTTGTTTCTTCATTTCAAGACTCATGCTACTTTGAGTATTTTTTTAATAATAATAATAATAATAATAATAATAATAATAATAATAATAATAATAATAATAATAATAATAATAATAATAATAATAATAATAATGGAGAAACGAATCCACAATTCTTTATGGGTTCGCATATTTAAAATGAAATCTTCACAGATATACATATATTTTCAAATGTATGTATCCATACATAACTGTGGATTTGTTTCCCCATTTCAAGACTCATGCTACTTTGAGTATTTTTTAATAATAATAATAATAATAATAATAATAATAATAATAATAATAATAATAATAATAATAATAATAATAATAATAATGGCGAAGAAACTCACAAGAGTGTAAGTGTAAATATATATTAAAAATATAAACAAAACGAGAGCTTTGAGACCCTGCTCGGTTCTCCTTCTGGAGAATCGAGCAGGTTCTCGAAAGCTTTCGTTAGTATATGTATTTTTAATATATATATATATATATATATATATATATATATATATATATATATATATATATATATATATATATATATATATATATATATATATATATATATATATTTACACTTACACCGTTGTGGGTTCCTTCACCATTTTACTGACTCATGCTATTATGAGATTTTTATAAATAATAATAATAACATATTTTGTGTGTAACAGCCATAGTCTAAGGGCGATGAACATCATGCTTACATTTGCCGTCTCCCAGCCCGGGTTAAAATCTCTCACCAGTGTCACTTATGCAAGTATGCAAAAAGAAGGTACTTTGGATCAAATTCCGGGACGGTACATAACGTCGCCAAAATCACGATTTGCTGTGTCGACCTTATTTTTTCATATTACTGGTTTTGAAGGTGTGGGCACACTAGGAATAATCATAATGGTAATAATAAAATACATCACAGTGCATGTCCGTGAATTTGTGGCAACAAGAGAAGGTACACTAAACTCCCACTGGTCAGGTTTGAGTTCAAAATGATTTTTCTTTTATCAGTCTGGGAAAATTATATATCGAGCTAGGATTCACATTTCAGTGCTGTTTCAAAGTTAAACAGATGCAGTTTATTGCAATACGTTCAAAAAAGCAAAAAACCCAAATAAAATGTCAAAATGACAAGTTGTAGTTAATGGAAACAAAATATTTCTAAATACATGTATGGATACATACATTTGAAAATACATGTATACATTTTTCTTTTATTAGTCTGGGAAAATTATTTATCAAGCTAGGATTCACATTTCAGTGCTATTTCAAAGTTAAACAGATGCACTTTATTGCAACAGGCTCAAAAAAGCAAAAAACACAAATAAGATATCAAACTGACAAGTTGTAGTTAATGGAAACAAAATATTTCTGAATAAATGATCGCCAAAAGCAAAGTATTAGAAAATTTTAAGATCACACTGTGCAAAACCACGATAAATTTTCTTTCCCTTGACATATATGGTTTATTGCCATTTTTATAAATTTTACCCATTAAAATTTATGGAAAGATCGGGAAATAATAGCGATATTTTTTTTATTATTCGTCTGCGTAAAGTTAGTTTTCATGCTACGGTATCGAGTTTTGTCATTTTTAAGCTGTACGTATTTTTGTGATTTATGGTAAAGTAATGTTTTAAAAAAAACAGAAAAACAAGCAAAAATATAAAGGTCAAATTGAGGACTTTAAGTCAACCGAAAATCAACATTTCTATACAACGTTGTAAAAATTATTCGTCTAAAACAATATAAATGTGTACATTGATATGACATTGACATACAATTTTTTTTTTTATCAATTTTGTAAAACTATAGTGAATCGCCCTTCAAATTATGTATAGTTTATTGCTATCTATTTCTGCCGTGTCGCAGTGAAGCGTACTGTCGTTTTTTTTTAATGGTGTGGGCATAATAATAATAATAATAATAATAAAGATAATAATAATAATAATAATAATAATAATAATAATAATAATAATAATAATAATACAGATATACAATAATAATAAAAAAAACCAATTGCACTTCCAACGATATCCAGCTTCTTCATTTTTCTAATTATATTCTTTTCATCTTATTATCTTATTCCATACTTATACTCAATGTAGTTATAATTCAACATCATTATCATCATAAGTTAAATTAAGTATACCTTAGTTTAACCAGACCATTGATTGATTAACAGCTCTCCTACGGCTGGCCCGAAGGATTATACTTATTTTACGTGGCTAAGAACCAACTGGTTACCTAGCAACGGGACCTACAGCTTATTGTGGAATCCGAACCACATTATAGCGAGAAATGAATTTCTATCACCAGAAATAAATTCCTCTAATTCTTCATTGGCCGGTCGGAGAATCGAACGCGGGCCCAGGAGAGTGCTAGCCGAGAACGATAACGACCCATCCAATGAGGAACTGATTATTATAAACTAGCCATAATTCTCCTTCTCTTCATTATCATTATCATATTGTCATTATTATTACTATATTCAGTAAGAATATAAATAAAACTAATATGACGCTAAGCAGGAAAAGATAGACAGACCAAGGTGCTCTCGCAACGACAGCAAAAAAAAAAAGCAACAGCATTCAATTTTTTCCTGGTTCATTGACAGTAATACTATGCGTCTCTCCACTAATGTTTACCGATCTCTAATTGTAGAGAAAAATATCGCAGAATAATCATGTACAGATCGAGACGACGCCAATTAAAATGCAGTTCGTGCGTTCCTAAGGACACACCAACAAGGGTGATCGCCGAAGCGGAAAGCCAGAGCGTTGTAATTGTTAATTGATTTTGCTGGTTAAGGTTACTGCAACGTTTTCCCATCCATAAAGTCGCATGTCATTCGTCTTGTTATGCAATTTTATCTCTGCACTTTTCCAAGTCGCAAAAAGTCTGATAAATTGTGGAGTTCGTATGTTTGAGTGTGTATGTATGAGTGCGGCTTATATGCATATGTATGTATGTATGTACATAAATATGTTTATACGTGTATATATATGTGTACATATATATATATATATATATATATATATATATATATATATATATATATATGAATATATGTATATATACATATAAATATATATATATATATATATATATGTATATATATACACGTATACATATATACATATATAAATAAATAAATATATATATATACATGTATATATATATATATACATATATATATATATATATATATATATATATATATATATACATATATATATATATATATATATATATATATATATATATATATATATATATATACATACATATATGTAAAAGACTTCAAGAGGAGAGAAAAACGAAGCTGATAACACACTCCAAAAAGTCACTAGGAGATAAAGCGTCTCTTCCTCAACTCTCTAGCGTTGAAACAGGTCGGAAATAGAAAGTGTCTTGGGGACTGAAGCGCTGAGGTGCCGCCATGTTTCCTTACTGGCTGCGAGGAAACGGCAGCTCCGGAGATAACTTCGAAAAAAGAAGTTGGGTTTTGACCCGCAGGGAAATGCCTTTAATCTCGAACCTTTCTGGGGGAATTAGACTGGCAGTGTATCGGCAAGTACCTTTAATAAAATTTACACAAAAACACTCACGTATACACACATATATATATGTATATATATATATATATAATATATATATATATATATATATATATATATATATATACATATATATATATAAAGTATTTGGACTTTTCACAGCTCTTGGACCTCAACTTATATAGCCTATATATATATATATATATATATATATATATATATATATATATATAATTTATATATATATATATATATATATATTATATATATTATATGTAAAAAATATATATATATATATATATATATATATATATATATATATATATATATATATATATCTATAGATATTTATATATATATATATATATATATATATATATATATATATATATATATATATTTATATACATATGTATGTGTATACATATACACATATATATATAATAAGGGTCTGTGGCTATACAGCAATCTACTAGAATAGGACGATTAATCGATTCGTCTTACTGAGCGCTGGTATTTGTTAGTATCAATTCGTCAAATTCAAGATTTAATGGTGTATATAAAACCCCATAAATCAGCAAAGCCATGCGTGCAATGGTATGCCTGACCTCAGCTGACCTTTGACCACAATCTGCTATGCATGACCTTTGCAGTTAGCCTCCACGTGACGTAACCTTACTATAATCTTCTGGGGGATATTGTGAGTTCTGAGAGTTGTCTGTTTTTTTTTTTTTTTTTTTTTTGAAGCTAAATAACTTTCAAAATGTTGTTAAATGTTGTTCATATAAATTGCAGGCGAATACACAACAATGAAGTCA
>NC_089745.1:49676493-49741493 GCF_040412425.1 Macrobrachium rosenbergii
AGTTAAAGAAATATACAGAAAGAGGAGATCAGTTATTAGAAAAACAAATAATTAACAAATTAATAATTCAATAAAAAAGATAAGTATATTATCAAAATACTGTTTCAGCAGCCTTAAACCCTACGATCTCATACTGCTTGTTCTCGAGGTCAAAGTAAAAAAAAAAATCTATCTACGGAATGAATTAAGTCCTTAAGTATTCACCGAAATACTCAAAAAGGAATATGATTTATAATTACGCTGTCAAATTAGAGCAAAATTCCATTACAAAATAAATTATACTTATCATATTTCCCTTTGCTTAAGTATTCAATAAAAAACTTTACACGCAGAAAGAAACACTTTACAGTTATGTTTTTCACTACAATATGTACAAGAGATGACGCATATGTTTTTTTTTTTTACGAATACTTTTTCTTCAGCAAATTATGTCTAGTACGACATTAATCTCTCTCTCTCTCTCTCTCTCTCTCTCTCAGTGCAATATATCGCAGTTGAAGTCGAGTCCGCTGAGCTATTTAATTAGCATATTTATGAAAAATATGAGCCTGGAGTTTCACCAATAAATTTCGCCCAGCTGAAAGTAATGATATTCACTCACCATCTCAAAATAAGAGTTATATCTTAAGGCGAAATTGAATTTATAAGTAGAAGAAACATCCCTTGGTTTTTATAAGAAAGATAAATATCCTATTGTTATTTTATTTATAGTTTTCTGATACTGACTTTTTATCCGAAAGGGAAATAGAGGAGGAAAAATTTATATTATATTCACGTAAAATCAGCAATCTGTGTAAACTACAAAAAATAAGAATCTTAAAAAAATGAAAATACAAAAAACGGTCCTCACTGACTATCCAGAACGAGATAACGAAAATTAAATAGATTAATTCTATTGCAGTTTCTGGAAACTGATGAGATTAAAAAGAAAATGAAAACAATACTAACAATTATCTTTAGATGCTGGTCTACTTTTCTTCATTTGCTCAAGTTATCCATTGCAAACGACAAGAGAGAGAGAGAGAGAGAGAGAGAGAGAGAGGTGGGGGGGGGGGAGTGTATAAAAGTACCTTTGACATTTTCTCTGCTTCTCATATCACCGTAATCCCGGTCAACAATAAAATAAAATATCTAATTTCCTGTTAAATTTTCAATCAGCTTGCATGAATTACATTAGCAATATTCCTTGCGACCTTAATAACACAGTACGAATCAAATAACCTGAAGGAACAGCTTACGACAAAGCAACTGGGCACAGTCGCGTGGACAAAATGCATTGGTTAATCAGGTTGTAACAATCGACGCGGCCTTACGTACATTTACCTCATGCGGTGCAATGTAGGCATTACTTATGGTTCTTTGCAGCGTCCCTTCGGCCCCTAGCTGCAACCCTTTCATTCCTTTTATTGTACCTCCGTTCTTATTCTCTTTCTTCCATCTTACTGGCCACCCTCTCCTAACAATTGATTCACAGTGCAACTGCAAGGTTTTCCTCCTGTTACACCTTTCAGACTTTTTCACTGTCAATTTCTGCCCCAGTGCTTGGCATGTATGCCTAAGATCAATCAATCAATCAATCTTACGTACATTTACATAGAAGAAAGGCAGACTCCCGTCTGAATAAAATAAATCGTGTGTAATCAAAATCCACAGTTATAATAGTAAACTATATTACTATGTAAAATAAACAAGCAAAGACTTTCGAACACCTGAACGGTGTTCCTCATCAGTGTTAACGTTAACACCGATGAGGAACACCGTTCAGGTGGTCGAAAGTCTTTGCTTTTGTATTTTAAATAGTACTATAGTTTACTATATAATTGTGGATTTTTATTACACAGATTGTTTTTCACGAGATTGGGAATTTCTTAGCAAAATAAACCATTTAGTGATAAGAAGACATGTCAATGGCACGGTACATCCAAAGAAACAGACAAAACGAACGACAAAGAAACTTTTCAGAATTCTTAATGTATTCTATATTCTTCCGCTTAAGCAGTATCAGGGAGGCGTAGCAGTTGTTATGATCAAAAGCGGATAAAAAACTGAATATAAATCAATTCTGAAGAGGAATAAGGGAAGCTGCGAAAAGTGAAACATATGGCAAGCAAACATGTATTATTCTTTTATTATCGGAAAATTAAGTGCACTATATAATAGAAAAGAAAATTGTTATTTAAGCAACAAACCAAGGAATATGAAATCTTACAAAAACTTCCGATAAAGTGAAAAACGAAAGATATGGCAAGCAAACAAGTATTATTCTTTTTGTATGGCAAAATTACTATATAATAAAAAAATAGTTATTTCAGCAACAAACCAAGGAATGCGCAATCTTACAACAACTTCAGATAAAGTGAAATATGAAACATATGGAAAGGAGACAAGTATTATTCTTTTAGTATGGCAAAATTACTATATAATAAAAAAAATAGTTATTTCAGCGACAAACCAAGGAATATGCAATCTAACATCTTATAGATAAAGTGAAAAATGAAACCTATGGAAAGGAGACAAGTATTATTCGTTCATTTTGGCAAAATGAAGTACACCATAAAACCGAAAAAAAAAAGTTAATGTTTCAGCAAAAAACCAATAAATGTAAAATCTTAAAGCATAACAATATCAGATTAATTGGAAAATAAAACATATGGAACATAAACAACTTTTTCTCTTATTCAGTAACAAACCAAAGAATGTAAAATCTTCAAACACTGACAACCTTAGATTAAGAGAGCAAATGCAAATTGAATATTTTCTCACTGCTCAGCGAATGAGACAGACGACAACAAATAGGGGCCTAATCTAACTAAACCTAGATGTCACCCGATCAGTGCTTATCTTCTCCCTTAATCACGCAGAGAGAGAGAGAGAGAGAGAGAGAGAGAGAGAGAGAGAGAGAGAGAGAGAGAGAGAGAGAGCAAAAGGAGCTAAAATCGCCAATTTCGATATCAACTACTAAGTAAAAGTTAAGTATACCTTAGTTTAACCAGACCACTGAGTTGTTTAACAGCTCTCCCAGGGCTGGCCCGAAGGATTAGATTTATTTTACGTGGCTAAGAACCAATTGGTTACCTAGCAACGGGGCCGACAGCTTATTGTGGAATCCGAACCACATTATAACGAGAAATGAATTTCTATCACCAGAAATAAATTTCTCTAATTCTTTAATGGTCGGTCGGAGAATCGAACGCGGGCCCAGCAGAGTGCTAGCCGAGAACGATACCAACCCGTCCAATGAGGAACGAACTACTAAGTAAAAAAAAAAAAACACTTACACCAGTAAAGTGGAGGAAATCAATCAGCTAAGCCCTAAGTGAAATGGAAAACATCAAACAAAGCTCTATACGACAAAGGAAACACTGCAGAGCTCTAAACAAAAACAAAATCACAACACTAAGCTCAAAGTAAAATAAGTAAAATCTAATTCAAAGCTTAGACGAAAACAAATCTAACACAGAGCTTGAACTACAAGGCTCATATAAAAGCTTCAGGCAAGTAAGAGGACCATTAATACAGTTTGTAAAAAAAATAATAATGGCTTACTGGGGCATGCATAGGCCTAAATCAAAGGTTATATGGGTAAAGTTTAACTCAAAGTTTGAAACAGGGGTTCAAAGCCACGCCTGTACTGAAGAGAATTCAAATTACATATACTTAAAATTCAAATATTACACGCATAATTTCAACCAGAATGTAAATTAGCGAGTATGTTCCACAGGCTAAACTATCACAAATTTTGGTTTTATTTATATATGTTTATACAGGTATATATATATATATATATATATATATATATATATATATATATATATATATATATATATATATATATATATATATATATATATATATATATATATATATATAAAACGACATTTATTTCATAAATTTTAACGTCAGTTCTGAACTTAAAAATGACTTACCGGTTTTTAAAAAACTGATCAGCACTAATCTAAGACTAAGGAAAACTTATTTAAATGGAAAAAATAACATACTGAAGGGGTTAATTATTGTTAACATTGTCTGTTCTCTCGTACAAGAGGGGAGAAACTAGAAAACTGACAGAGCACTTTTCCTATAATCAAAATAAGATTTATGTCACTGAACCTTTACCAATACTTCTGTTATTGCACACCACTACAACCTTCTTCCAGTGAACTTAGAAATCTATATCAAAGATTTAATGACCAATCTCTAGGCATAAACAGAATCAACTTTTGTTAAACATTTCATTCTTTCTCTCACGACTCCCCGAAACACCACTTTCTATGTTACTGTAAACAAGCAATGTTACCAGTAATATATAAAAAAACAAGTAAAATATGCAAAGAAGTTTCATCGGCGCAATCGTTTTCTGTACAGCGTATGAAACTCTCAGCCACGGCCCGTTCAACTTTCAGTGGGTCGTGGTGGCCCGTGTTGTTGCGGTGCCAGACGCACGATTATGGGTAACTTCAACCTTAAATAAAATAAAAACTACTGAGGCTAGAGGGCTGCAATTTGGTATGTTTGATGACTGGAGGGTGGATGATCAACATACCAATTTGCAGCCCTCTAACCTCAGTAGTTTTTAAGTTCTGAGGGCGGAGAGGAAAAGTGCGGACGGACAGACAAAGCCATCTCAATAGTTCTCTTTTACAGAAAACTAAAACGCACTCGTAAAAGACTTTTCATACATGCTTTCTTGTCGAAACACTTGCAAAATATTCGTTTGTAACAGTGCTGCGTAATGTATACGCTCATTCCGCATTAATTCATCAAACATGTATTACGCTTTATTGCAGTTCATGTGTAAATTGCAAAATACATAAATTTAGGCAGCCACTGGAAATAAATTCCGACAAACGATTTTAGTAATTTCATAAATGTTTTCCATGCATTATTATAAAAAGTCTGGGAGGGGAAAAAATACACATCATAGCTACAAAAAAATCGGTGTGAATTAAAACTCGACATCAAAGGCAGAATCTCTCCTTTAACCATTTCAGAGTTGCCATCAAGCCTTTCGTATCCTCAAATAATACGGCTTTTACCGAATCGGCCCTCGAAACTTCATTCAAATTTGAAAACTGCAGCGCAATGAAAAAAAAAGGAAAACAGTACATAAAAAAAACACAATAAAAGTGTTGACGGAACCCCAACCAAGTGTCATCACGCCTCCCCTGAAGTACTGCAACCCAAACACATTTGTATGATGTCGAGTGATTTATTCAGATTAGGAGACAACAATGAACGGGTCCCGAAACACTGCAAATAATACGCGCTCATCCGGGGCATTAAAAAGGATGCATAATCAAAGCAGATACAAAAGGACCCCATTAAAATATACGGGAGACGTGTCCTGACACTTTGTCGCTTTGATTGTCCGGTCGTAAACGACCCATGCCTTGTTCAAAGGGAATAATGACTGGCAAAATGCTGTTAGGGGTATTATTAATGTCTGTCGACGTACGGTTTTCACTCGCATAGTATACTTAATATTTCTCTAACTGGTGTTCAAACATTTTAAAACTTTGACTGGTGAAAATGTTTCTTTGTATGTTATTTTTCCCCACTGCGAAAAAGGACGTCTTTTTTATTCTCTACTTTCCTCCTACTTTCCTGGAAGAATTTACTCGTAAAGTCTAGCATTAAAAAGTAATTCAAAAGCACAGGTGAAAACTTACACAAGTTAATTTAAGAAGGCACAATAAGAAACTTTGCTCGTTGTTTGCATAACAGATGCCTTATACAAGCAATAACCTCTTCAGGGAAAAGCTCTGATAAATCTAACAGTAATGAGTTCCTACGTCTTAAGTAAAAGAATTACAGATTGCCAAGACTCCAAAATACATTCTGAAATTAATCAAGAAACACTAAAAAAAAAAAAAAATCAGAAGGCAAGACAATTTTACAAGGGAACCTTTTACGGCCAAGACCCTCAAGTCAACAGAGGACACCTTTTACAAATAATGATTCAAGTCAAAATAGGTCACCTCTGTGGCAAGGTGAATTTAGTTAGGATACGCTACCTTTTAATGACAAAGAAAGTTGTGTTGACAGAGGAACCTTTTATAAGTAAAGAAAATCAAGTCAACATTAGGTACCTTTTGCAGACTAGGTAAATCTAGTCAGGATAGGCCAATTTTTATGGACGAGGGAAGCCGAGTTGACGTAAGGCATCTATGGCAGACAAGGTAAGCAGAGTCAATTAAGGACAACTTTTATGGTCAAGATGAATCAATTTGACATACGACACCTTTTATAAAAAGTTAGGTCAAGTAACATGGGTAATTCTTGTGTGCAAAGACACTTTTACACACAAGATATGTCAAGTCATAATAGGGGGCCTTTTAGGACAATTTAAGTAAATTTAACAAAGGGTACCTCTTACTGACAATTCAATCCTAATGAATATTGCCCCCTTTCACATATCAATAACTCTAGCCAGCATAGAGCACATTTTATGAACAAAAATATGATTACCTGGTGTACATATGACAGATTAAACTCTCATCCAATTTGAAAACAGAGCAACTTTTCTCTATCACTTATTAATGTTTAATTATGATCAGATGAAAACATTTTGACCTTTTTCAAGCAACCCGCGTCAATGTAGTACCCTTGTTGGTATTTCTTGCCCTCTCAGCAACATATTTAGCCTTTGCCTTACAGAATAAATTTATTTGATGTAAAGAACGGTTAATTTATCGATTAATTTATCTATTTCTGTACTGACATTTTTTTCAATATGAGAAAGAAGACTGGTATCTATTGTCAACTCATTTTACTATTTCTTCTTCTCTCTCTCTCTCTCTCTCTCTCTCTCTCTCTCTCTCTCTGATATCTTCCATTTCCTCATTTTTATCTCCCCTTTTCTAATCTAACGTATTTCCATATTTCCTCAACCGTAAGTGCTTCCCGTGACCACATCTGCTGAGCCGCAATCTAGTCGATATTCCCATTCACTGCCTGCCATAACCCATAACTATTTTCCTTCCCAACTATTTCTAATATCAAACTTCCGCCTTAATACTTAACTCTCCTTCTTTATCCCCGGCCCGCACCAACGCCCTCCTCTATCACGGGACAATCACCCCACCCCCCAACCCCAACCACCCCACCTCTCCCCCCCCATCTCTCTCTCTCTCTCTCTCTCTCACAAACTCCGACCCCTTCTATAGCCGAAACTTTTCGCCGAACCTTAGCGCACATGGGCCAGCTCAGGCTCGTTCGACGATTCTCTCTCTCTCTCTCTCTTTTGATGACAACTCTATTGGGCTCTCAATCGTATGCGATTTGTTTCATCTCTTTGGAGGAAACTTTTTTCCCCCCGTTTTTGAGTGGCTTCACCTTAAATTTTAGTGTTACGCCGTGGCTTGAAAAGAGGAATAGAATGATATTTTTTCCTAAAGACGTCGGCGCTTGCTAAATCTTTCATCACGGGTTACAGATACCACGAAGAAACTCTTAATACAAACTAGATTTGATTTTAATTGCCTTTCATACACACACACACATATATATGTATATATATAATATATATATGTATATATATATATTTATATATATATATATATATATATATATATATATATATATATATATATATATATATATATATATATATACATAGATGAATGGATGGATTATGAAATTTAGAGACAAGCCCCAGCACTGGGGCCTATTTTGGTCATTCAGCGCTATATGTATATATATATATATATATATATATATATATATATATATATATATATATATATATATATATATATATATATATTATATATATATATATATAATACCCAATAAATCTTCGTAACAGATGTGAAATACAACGTTAAGGAACATGGGCCTGACCTCTTAATTAAGGCCATTATTCATCCGCAATGAATCATTCCGCTCTGATAGCGTTCTGCGGAACACTTACTTAAAAAGAAAACCTATGCGTCTTTTTAACTGAAAATTTTAGGGCATGCTAAATCGTTCAGTACATTCTATTTTCGAAGCCACATTATTTATCTACTTAAACAATTTACCAAAATTCCACATAATTTCTTTAGTGTATTTACAACCCTTTTATTTTCTATAGCCTTTAATACTCGCCTCCAATTTTCCCCCCTTCTCGTGTTTGTTTGTCTAGAGTCCGAACTCGTTGTTCCTTTGGGTCCAAAGGACTTTACACAGTTTTCTGGGACTATTTAAAGAGAAGTGCTTCCGCCTCCTCCGTACCAACAGCGGGTCACATAACAGGGGGTCCAACTTTTATCTAAAAGTTTGTTCACTCTCAGCAAGAGCAAGTGAGAGAGAGAGAGAGAGAGAGAGAGAGAGAGAGAGAGAGAGAGAGAGAGAGAGAGGAAAATTAAACCATTAACTAGTTTCCGCGGACTTCATTTTCCGCTGCTTGTCTTTCAAACGTCAGTCTTGTTCAATTATACGAAAATGTTGACTGTCAGCGACGAGTCAAGGCCTCTCATGGCTGACGTCCAGTAAAATGCATAAACGGAATCTAAAACATAATTCTGCAAAAAATCACAAACGTCAAAATTTTAATTAAAAATTGGCAAAATCATATCTGAAGTAACTTATCGTTCAAGATAGGTTTTTCTGTACGAGCAGTGATTTATTCCTTTCATGAAAGATTCGGATTAGAAACAACAGGTAACAAAAAAGAAGGAAAAAAAAAACCTCCCCCTTTCCGTCTTAATTTCCAATGCTAATGTGCGGAAAACTCCCCTCCACAATTTACTCAGTACGTGAGATCATTAGCAATTTCGCATCTCGCATCTTTTTGTTCTTAATTTAGCTGTATTCGGTTGCCAAAGATAAGACACATTAAAGTGCCAATGTTCAAGATTGCATATTATGAAAATCCTTCTTGACGAGGCCGAATATTCCAGTTACGTAAAAGCTAAAGAAAATATAAATAAACAACTACAGGTTCCTTTTATCGTCTTAATTTCTGATGCTAATCAGTGGCACTCTCCCCTTCACAATCCTCTCTCATTCCTTCGTGATTGGAGTTCCCCTTGCCACCACCTCCACCACCGCCACCACCACCACCTCCTCCTCCTCCTCCTCCTCCCTTCATGAACCTCCCATCCGAAGTTCCAGTCCTCCTTCTCGGTCATATGTCGACTGCGTGAGTGAAATTTCAATCGGAAGACCCTTATCGATTCCGGGATTTAGAGGCCGTTGGATCCTGCTATGTAGGAGTGTAAGGGCTATCTAAGGCTATGGGAGAGTAAGGGACATCTAAGGCCATAAAAAAAGGGGGGACCTTGGACATACCTCTTATTTTATCTTGCAACAAAGAGGAAGAACATTTTTTCTCTTCGTTTTCCTCAAAGAAACGGCAATAAAGTCCAAAGATATTTTACCTGGGTTGACCTCCAGTTAGCATTCCAAAAGCTATTTTGTATCTTTATTTGTATATGTATATATATATATATATATATATATATATATATATATATATATATATGTATATATATATATATATATATATATATATATATATATATATATATATATATACATATACATATACATATATATATACAGTAAAGTTCGTTTATAACGTACAGGCTTGTAACGAATTCAGGCTTATAACGAATGAAAGTGAAATCCCCGGTCTTAATTCAAATACATGAACTTAAAATTGTAGGTATGTAAAGAATTATTTATTACGAAATCAGGTATATAACGAACTATTTGGCACGTCGCGGTGACAGTTTTATTAGTAAATAATACCCGTTGTAACGAAGTGGTAATTTTATTGTTAAACAAACATCAAACACATGTTATCCCAGTGAGACAGAAGAATTCATATGCTGTGTTCCTTTCTCATTTAAAACTTTCGAGTAAAGAAAAAACTACAAACATAACTATTAATTTTGTTTTAAACATCAAAATATAATTATATCAAGTTCTTAAACTAACAATGACTTTTATTGACATGTATTAGAAAACTTGATACACTTAAGAGGATCGATAGTTGATCGTCTGGATTTCATACTTTATCAAAACAAGGGAGGTTATCCAGTCATTTCAAGTATCTCCTTTCATAACGAATGATGCCTATAACGAATTACAAACGACAGTCCCCTAGAATTCGTAACAAACGAACTTTACTGTGTATATATATATATATATATATATATATATATATATATATATATATATATATATATGTATATATATATATATATATATATATATATACATATGTATATATATATATATATATATATATATATATATATATATATATATATATATATATATATATATATATATATATATATATATATATATATATATATAACTGGGAATTAATCCTCAGAAAACACATCACACATCTCAATAAATATTCACAACAGTTGTTATACAACAAGGCTAACAATACTTGAAAACCTTGGTTTGACATGAAAAACAATTAATGTAATCTTTAGGTAAATAAACATGAGAATCATTCATTGAAATTTCCTAAAACTGAAAAGAATCTAACCCTTGCGACAGAATCATATTTTCATTTTTCATGATGCGTTGGGATAATTATCTAGAGCTCTGAATGATGAACTGATCAATGGAGATGCCAGAAGAATATTTTAGGATGAAAGGAAGACACGAATATTCTCTCACGCATATTCGTTCAGGAATAAAGAAATAAGAAAGTGTACGAACGTATGTATACATATAGTATATATATATATATATATATATATATATATATATATATATATATATATATATATATATATATATACATATATATACACTTACATACATATACAATATACAGTATATGTATATATATATATATATATATATATATATATATGTATATATATATATATATATATATATATATATATATATATATATATATATATATATATTTATATTTATATACCTGTGTTTGCAAGTGTGCGTGTATTTAAAACATAAATATAGCCATACGAGTTCCGAGCACCCAAACACAAACCTGACGTACAATCAATAGTAGTTAATCCAGCAATAACTCTTTAGCTAAATTCACCCCCCTCGGTTCCGCCACAAAGAAGCAAAGAAGAAAAGAAGGTGCAATCTAAGATGCAAAACGGCATCTTAAAAGAGAGAGAGAGAGAGAGAGACTGGAGGGAGAGGGTAACAGCTGGTCCGAATACTTTTCTTGCCCACAGATACTTCCATAATTCAACACCCGCCTCTAGGGATGAAAATCCCGCTGCTTAAGGCCTGGACGTTATTGCTTAAGGCACATTGCTAATAGGGCCCTCTTGTTATTCATGGGGTTACAAAAGACTTAGAAGCGATATAGATTTATTTATCCCAAGGAGACTGAGAGCGCCATGCTGAAGTCAGGTACTTAATAAATACGATTTTGGGAATGCAAGGTGACGATATTTACATACATATAATTTATATATATATATATATATATATATATATATATATATATATATATATATATATATATATATATATATATATATATATATATATATATATATATATATATATATATATATATACATATAATTTGTGTGTGTGTGTGTATAAGAAGGAGACTGAGACTGTTTCAGTTTTGACTGTAAGACAAATTTTGAATCTCAAAGATCTGTTCATAATTTCCTCAATAAGATATGTATGCTTATATCGAGCATAATTCTACCACCAGGATATGTATGCTTATATCCAGCACAATTTTACCACCAGGACAACCCTTGCAGGGGTTTTAGAAATCATAGGTAACAGAATAAGCTTCGCTAGCACTCCAAATGTTATTGTTACCAGATTAAAAAAGATCAACGTCCGATTACGGAAGCCGGAAGTCATTGCAGGATAACTGCGATACAAAGTTTATTTCCAACACTAGTCAACATTTTTCTTGAGTCTCAGGTAACGGTTTCGAGCTTTTACTGAACATTTACTTCCTTAGTAATGTATAATAATACAGTACAAAGCAAAAAAAAAAAAAAAACTTAAAAAGTCCCACAGCTTATCGTTCCTTATATAACCACAGTAAGTTAAAGTTAAGTATACCTTAGTTTAACCAGACCACTGAGCTGATTAACAGCTCTCCTAGGGCTGGCCCGAAGGATTAGATATATTTTACGTGGCTAAGAACCAATTAGTTACCTACAAACGGGACCTACAGCTTAATGTGGAATCCGAACCACATTATAGTGAGAAATGAATTTCTTTCATCATAAATAAATTCTTCTTATTCTTCATTGGCCGGTCGGAGATTCGAACTCGCGGCCAGCAGAGTGCTAGCTGAGAACGGAACCCACTCTCCCAACGAGGAACTATATAACCACAGTAACAGCATAAATTCTTCAAGGCGTTCATGTCATTAGTTCACCACATAATCTAACCTAATTGTAAAACTTGATAAGACTTTACCGAATCGAATATTCCAAAGCATTTTAAAGTTTACTGACCTTTGAGAACCTTAATTACCAACATTTCCGCAAGCATTGTGAATCTGATCGGACTGAGCCAAAAGAATGATCAACACTAAGACAAAATCTCACATGACCTCAATGTCCCAGTTGTTCATAATATTGTTTTTTCAGCAGTGAGGATTACAAAAGATTTTGTAGCACGAACAATCGGCAAGAGAATTTCATTAATTCATTATCACTGCTATTCAGAAAACGAACTCTATTCATATGAAACAAGCCCACCACCGGGCCACTGACTTGAAATTCAAGCTTCCAAAGAATATGGTGTTCATTCGAAAGAAGCAACAGAAATTCAAGCTTCCAAAGAATATGGTGTTCATTCGAAAGAAGCAACAGAAATTCAAGCTTCCAAAGAATATGGTGTTCATTCGAGAGAAGCAACAGAAATTCAAGCTTCCAAAGAATATGGTGTTCATTCGAAAGAAGCCACAGAAATTCAAGCTTCCAAAGAATATGGTGTTCATTCGAAAGAAGCCACAGAAATTCAAGCTTCCAAAGAATATGGTGTTCATTAGAAAGAAGCAACAGAAATTCAAGCTTCCAAAGAATATGGTGTTCATTCGAAAGAAGCCACAGAAATTCAAGCTTCCAAAGAATATGGTGTTCATTCGAAAGAACCAACAGAAATTCAAGCTTCCAAAGAATATGGTGTTCATTAGAAAGAAGCAACAGAAATTCAAGCTTCCAAAGAATATGGTGTTCATTCGAAAGAAGCCACAGAAATTCAAGCTTCCAAAGAATATGGTGTTCATTCGAAAGAAGCAACAGAAATTCAAGCTTCCAAAGAATATGGTGTTCATTCGAAAGAACCAACAGAAATTCAAGCTTCCAACGAATATGGTGTTCATTCGAAAGAAGCAACAGAAATTCAAGCTTCCAAAGAATATGGTGTTCATTCGAAAGAACCAACAGAAATTCAAGCTTCCAACGAATATGGTGTTCATTCGAAAGAAGCAACAGAAATTCAAGCTTCAAAGAATATGGTGTTCATTCGAAAGAAGCAACAGAAATTCAAGCTTCAAAGAATATGGTGTTCATTCGAAAGAAGCAACAGAAATTCAAGCTTCCAAAGAATATGGTGTTCATTCGAAAGAAGCAACAGAAATTCAAGCTTCCAAAGAATATGGTGTTCATTCGAAAGAACCAACAGAAATTCAAGCTTCAACGAATATGGTGTTCATTCGAAAGAAGCAACAGAAATTCAAGCTTCCAAAGAATATGGTGTTCATTCGAAAGAAGCAACAGAAATTCAAGCTTCCAACGAATATGGTGTTCATTCGAAAGAAGCAACAGAAATTCAAGCTTCCAAAGAATATGGTGTTCATTCGAAAGAAGCAACAGAAATTCAAGCTTCAAAGAATATGGTGTTCATTCGAAAGAAGCCACAGAAATTCAAGCTTCCAAAGAATATGGTGTTCATTCGAAAGAAGCAACAGAAATTCAAGCTTCCAAAGAATATGGTGTTCATTCGAAAGAACCAACAGAAATTCAAGCTTCCAACGAATATGGTGTTCATTCGAAAGAAGCAACAGAAATTCAAGCTTCCAAAGAATATGGTGTTCATTCGAAAGAACCAACAGAAATTCAAGCTTCCAACGAATATGGTGTTCATTCGAAAGAAGCAACAGAAATTCAAGCTTCCAAAGAATATGGTGTTCATTCGAAAGAAGCAACAGAAATTCAAGCTTCCAAAGAATATGGTGTTCATTCGAAAGAAGCAACAGAAATTCAAGCTTCCAAAGAATATGGTGTTCATTCGAAAGAAGCAACAGAAATTCAAGCTTCCAAAGAATATGGTGTTCATTCGAAAGAAGCAACAGAAGGAAATAGCAAATACTGAAAAAGGTGACCAGTTATTAAAAACAGATTAATAAATAAATAAAAATGTAAGTTAAATGTTAAAATACACAGAAAATTGTATTAGGGTAGTAATGCACTGCATCGTCCCTTGAACTTCTGAAGTTACGATTGCACGACATCCTCATTGATCAAAAACACACAAACAATTAAGAATTCATTAGAATTCAACAATCTTCAACAAGCAGTCAAAATCTTCACATTCCACATGAACTATACATAGAGTCCAGACTCACAATTATATTCACTTGTAGCTTTTAATCTAATCCTTCGGGCCAGCCCTATGAAGCTGAAAGTCAGCTCAGTGGTCTGGTTAAACTACTTCAATAATAACAATAATAATGTAGCGTAAACTATAATTCAGCAAGAGACAAAAGCAGTTTTTCTGTAGCTGCACCACAACCCCAGAATTTTACAGAGTCTAAAGCACGTTCTTTCTGACATCATTCTACTTGAAGTGAGATTTTGAGATTTTAGTCGAAACTTTAAGAATCTAAAGCTGGACTTTTGACATATGACAAACTTCTAATGCCAGAAATGAATTCGTAATTCCGTAATAACTATAATTTCAGCAGGAGTCTCGTAGACTTTACAGTGCTTGGCGCATCAGTAATTCCTAATGTAATGTCACCATTTCTAAATCCAGACGCTGACCTTTGGTGGCCTTAAGTAAAGGTCAACTCTGTGCATCCCAGAGAAGCAACTGATAGTTGTGTGTGTAATACCAATAGAATCTACGATATAAAGTTTGATTTCTCTTAATCCTTAGAGGAAGGGGTGGCGACTTTAAATACCTAGACAGGCGCGCATATATACACACACACACACACACACACATATATATATATATATATATATATATATATATATATATATATATATAATATGTATAATGAGTATGTATTTATATATATATATATATACATATTGTATATATATATATATATATATATATATATATATATATATATATATATATATATATATATATATATATATATATTATATACATATTGTATATGCGTGGGTTGTATGTTAAAGAGAGAGAGAGAGAGAGAGAGAGAGAGAGAGAGAGAGAGAGAGAGAGAGAGAGAGAGAGAGAGAGTACAACTCACGTAAAGGTCATAAAAAAGGTCAGATATAATCTACTTTTACCTCACAGACTTGCAAATGGAAATTAAGCTGTACAGTCCAACTGCATCCTCCAGTATTTGTAAAGAGTGGACAGCCCAATGTTAGTAACATAATGTTCTTCAAAGACCGTCAGTCCTAATAGCATCGGCTGCTCCGGAATATTCTCTCACTTAATTCGTCAGTGAACCAACACACCCTGACATCAGCTGAGTTATTAAAGATCCACTTCTGTTTTCATTATTAACACTTGACTGTAAAAGACGAGGGATATATATCTGAAATGTTACCAAGATGTCAATGATCATTTGAAAAGGAACTGACCTTCAAAGCAAGTTACCCACGGGTTACACATCCGAATGGAGAGAGAGAGAGAGAGAGAGAGAGAGAGAGAGAGAGAGAGAGACTGCTCATGTTTCATTCAGCCCAACCTTTAGGAAACTGTCTGGAGTCTACGTCATTCTCTTCCATTTCAGCGTGACTCACTTCGTCGCCAGAACATGGAAGGTTCCACACGTAGACAAAGAGACAAAAAAGCGTCTACGAAACGACGAGATGAATTTGCTTTTTCTACTTTTCAAGATCTTGATCGTTTGAAGTTAACAGGTTAATGAGTTTTACTAGCATGGTGTCAGCTATCAGCACATGTCACCATAAGCTAAAAAAGAGCACGAGTAAAAATATCTAATGGCATACGAGATTACCACCAACAAACAAAAAGTAATAATATAATAAATTATGCAGAATTAAGAATAAAGGAAAACTCATAAAAATACGTCCAAATCGGATTTGTAATCTATTTGCAAAAATACAGACGCAGTAATGTGAAGGAAAAGTGAAGCAAAACTCCGAAAAAAATTTAAGTTAAAAGAAAGTTTATTTAAACGCCAAACACATCGCTTACGATACCAATAGAAGAACTGAGAAAAGCCTCTGCTTGAAACTGCGCATATGCGTGCAGAATTTCTTTGAGGAAAGCCCTCCTTTACTCCGAGAAAGACACTTACCCCATCACTCTTCAGAGATGAATTACAAGTCGGCAACAAGAGCTTTATGCATGGCTAGTGACCCAAGTTATTGCTTCGAGTATTATTACAGTGATGACAAATCTAAGTCACGCACCTCCCTCTCAACCCCCTCCCCCCTTCTGTCGTAACTCGATAATTTGGGTCTGCATGCAAGCCTTTGTCTTCCCTAGCTTCAAATAGGTCCCAGCAAGCAAGGACCTTCCCTTTGTGGGCAACAGTTGCACGCAAACTTGATTGCCCTTAGCCCTATAAGGGATTCGCCAGACCCTGAGATGCCCTGGCCCGAGAAAGGTCTAAAACCACGATTTTTTTTTTTTTTTTTTTACCAGAAAATGTTCGGAGCGACACCTGTTCTTCCCTTGTCAGGTGATTGTGCTATTGCAAATTTCGACGTAATATCGTTCAATCACAGCTAGTAAAAAAAAAAAAATAAAAAATTCAGCTTCAAAAAGCTTCTGTTGGTTCTTCAACCACAGGTAAGATTGCCCTTAAGCTTAAGTGGAATAGAACGAAGCCAGTCGTCAAAAGAGAGGAGAAAGAGAGAGAGAGAGAGAGAGAGAGAGAGAGAGAGAGAGAGAGAGAGATACAGTACTTGGTTAGAGTTATAGCGAAAAAGATAAAATATGAAGCAGCAGATAAGAACAGAATAGATTCAGTGTGCAAATTATCACATGGCCATTAATGAGAAATATCTGGTAAATTTTCCTCCAGTGTCAGCAGTAAATTCTATAATAAAATCAGATAAATCTAAGCCAATATAATACACAAAAGATATAACTAACAATTACACCAGGACCCTCTTTTGAGATGATGGCAACCTTTTTTTATTAATAAATAAACAAAGAATCTCCAAAATAAATCCGTTCAAGAATATTCAAATCATACTAACTAACTCTGATGAGCCACGTAGCTTAATAATAACTTCCAGTGATAGGCATATTTAAGTAGCCTCCCAGATACCTCTACCAAATATTCAAAATGGTTGTGATCAGCTCATTCTGCAACTGATAAGAATGCGAACATGGATATCATTCAACAGACCCAAGCAAGTCACAAGCCCTTCAAGTGAGATTAAGAAGGGAAATATATTCAAATCTAATCTACAGTATATTCATAATAGCTAATATCTGATCACTATTAATCTTGAAGATTGAAAACGAATACTGAAAAGACAAAAATGTTCAATTATATTACTGGGTATAAAAGAAAATGTAGTATCATCGCAAGTATAAATTGTGATTGAGAACGTTTCTATAAATCAAAAGAAAAGCTGCTGTTTTATTTTGTGCCTGAGAATGGTTGTAGTGTTATAATCATGGAAGTTTGACTTACAAAATAAAATTTCACATCTCCCTGTAGTAGTAATCTATCTATAATAGTAAAATCCGAGAGGGTCTGATCTTGTTTGTCCTTCCCTGGGTGACAGTTGGGGAGACATGACAGCCACCCAACCCCTGCAAACAGGTTTGTCCGCCCCGGGGGGCGGGGTAGGTAGGGAAGACGTCCACGTTCCTCCTGCAAACCTGTTTGTCCGCTCAGGGTAGGGGCAGGGTAGGTAGGGGATCGGGGGGTAGGAGAGACACCTGCGCCGGGTTCCACCGCGCGTAGCGCACCAACAAGTTCGTATGTAAATAACTGCCACCAGATTCACAATAATCATTCTAGTACGAGATACAAAAGATTATTTTCCTGATGTACTGAGTACGGCCCCTTTACTCAAAAAACGAACTTCGCCTTCATTAACTCAGAGCTTCAAAGAGACTGTAATCTAATTTTAATACTATTTCGATATTTTTTCTTATACAGGGAAGAAGCTGTGCTGTTTACTGATCAGAAGACTGTAGAAGAAAATCTCCATTTTTCCAAATTAAGCTCATCATTTTTTAAATACTTTTCCAGCAATTTCATAATCATCTCACTGCTCCGGGTTTTATCCCCTTCCTTTAACTTCCACTTGGGTTATATGACCTTGCATTTTACCTTCTTCTCAGTCTTCTTATTCTTCTTCTTCTCTCTCGCCCACATAGATTCCATTCTTTCTTATTCTTCTTCTTCTCTCTCACCCACATAGATTCCATTCTTCCTCCCTTTCTCCTCCTCCTCTTCCTACGTCTTACTTTCACCTTATGAAAATGTCATCCTGCTTTCGCGGCATCCTTATATCCTCCTCCTCCTCCTCCTCTTAGCAGTTTGCCTCTTCCTCCTCATCATCATTTTCATGTCGTCCATCTTCTGGTCTGGTCCTGTGGACGTGGATGTCAGAAGCCGTTTTCCCATTATAGCAGAGGTCGTCCATGATGGTCTAAGGAGGAGAACGACGACTTTTACGAGGCAACAGGGCTGTTCTCCCCTGCCTTCTGTTGACAAGAAATAAGAGCAAAGGACGATGAAGTGTAATGGAGCAGTTTCTTGTCATCCCAGCAGTAAAAACTAGGAAGGAGAAGGGAGGGTCAGCAAGGCTTATGGAATAGCAAGACCTGAGGTCTGCAGTGACAACGATTTATCAGTGTTTTTCTTTTTTAAAGGATCTGATGTTTGATGTAGTATTATCTATCCAACGAAAGGGTCAACAATCCTTTATGGACGTACGAACTTACGAGTGCGTTTGTATGAGGTCTACAATTACAATTATCTATCAGTCATTTTATTAAAAGGATCGGAAGTGGTACTACTTATCCACTGAAAGGATGGACAATCCTTTAGGGAAGGACGAACTTATGAGTGCATTTGTGTTTTCGAAGAAATGCCAGAAAGACGATCGAAAAGAGTCAAAGCTTTTTGCTGGAAACGAACCGTAATGCCATATATTTGGTAATCGTGAACCTCGTAACGGCACTAATAGCTTTACAGACCTTCTCTGCCGCCAAGAGATCGCTTTCTTCATCACGAAGTACTTCAGTGAGTCGTATGTGACATCGTCAAAGCCCCTTGCTGTCAGACAGACGTTTGAAGAATTCGTACAATACGGAATATAAAATTTAGGCCAAAGGGATGACAAGAAACTGCGCTGAAAAGATCAACAACAAAAAGGAGGAAAACCTCGCGGTTGCGTTATGAATCATCTGTTAAGAGAGGGTGGAAAGTAAGACGGAAGAAAGAGAATATGAACGGAGGTACAGTAAAATGAATTAAAAAGGTTGCGGCTAGGGGACCGAACCGAAGGGACGCGGCAAAGAACCTTAAATAATGCTTGCAGTGCACCGCAGCAATATCCTCTGAAAAGAATGCCGCCTTACTTGACCACATTGACGTCCTTGCGAGACAAACTCTCACAAGTTTATTCAAGAAGAAGATTTAATGGTATTCCAGGATGGCGAAACAATGACCATCGCGCCTCTCGCCCCCTTCTCTCTCCCCTTTGCTAATGGGTCAGATATTTGCTGACATGACGGGATTTGGAAACAAAGTCTTCCAGATTCATGGGCGTACTTGATTCGACCTGACAAGAACAACCACCAATGTAAAATTCCAGGTGACGACCTTCACCACCCTCCCTCTTGCGACGCGAACAGTCCTTGATTGGTGAAAATGTTTTTACAAGCATCTCATTATATATGTTTATTTTCCTTTAGTGCATCTTAACCATATTTCTCAATGAGGGTAGTCCGAGACTATATATATATATATATATATATATTATGTATACATATATTTTATATATATATATGTATATATATACATATACATTCATACTTATATATATGTATATACACATACATGCATACATACATACATACATACATACATATATATATGATATATATACATAATGGTGTGTGTGTGTCTGTGCTGGTATGTATGACCTGACCATTAAAAAAAGAGCCTTAGGTTATCCAAAAGTTGCAAAATTGTCTCAAAATCGTAGTGAAGATGACACTTCTTTTTCATTCGAAAAACCAATCCACGAAAATGAATAACGGGATTTGTGAGCCAATGAAAGGCTACATATCATGACAACAGCTAATCTAAATAATAAATTGTAGGGAGTTATAATACCATCAACTGTTTACACTTAGAACAGGTAGTTAATGTTTTCAGTACTTAAGAGATACAACTCTAAGCAAGCTTTATTACTGTAAAAAATAAATCCTATCAGAATAAGCTTGTTTGACAGTACCAAGAAAACAGCGTTTGACCAAATGTGACAGAACAGATACGAAAGACTAACTTGCTGTCGCCATGACTGAAAATAGATATGAAAAATAACATTTTTCTAGGTAATTTTTCCCCGCGTTTGTACACTATTGAAAAAGGGCAATTTTATGAGCAACTGCAAAAAGAGATCTAAAAAGTATTCCTGCATCAAATACATAATATGGGCATGAAAACAACAACAACAACAACAGAAAACAACAACTGTAGCAACAATAAATCTTGTTTATAGTCACTGTTTTGTTTCTGAATGGACAATAAAACCTGCCAACAAAATTAGAAAACAAAAAAACAAACGCAATGCGTGAAGAAAACAAGATGCCAAATTCACACAATAATAAGACAATTGTTCACAGAACAATACCTAGAATTTTTTTTCTTTTTATAAATGTGCATACTTTGTAATATTTAAGACAAATCTTGTTCCAATCTTTTAAGGAGTAATTTCTACTTAATATACTGTAATTCCCCTATGTACAATAGTTATCTGTAGGCATTTATATTTTGTAATACTACCTGAGAACCGTATCAGCCTTGACGAATTACTTTTGTCTAGTAATCAATAGGGGAGGGAAGGTGTGTATAATATTACAGCCAATGCCATTCACCAAAGATGGCATTTCCCTATATGCATACTGCGTCCGGTTGCCTGTTGCTGTGCTGTGCTTTGTAAGTTCTTTGCGAAATAGTGTTTCTCTTTTTTCTTCTTATTTTTTGCTTGTTCGTTACCTCTGGAAATTGTCTCGCGTGCCCCTAATAAAATCAATTTTTCTCAGGTCCAAAAATTTGACCTTTATTTTCCCATATGCAAATAAGCCACACTAAAGACTTGACTAGTTCCTCGTTGGACGAGTCGGTAGAGTTCTCAGCTAGCACTCTGTTACGATCAAGTTCGGGTCTCCGGCCGGCCAATGATGAATTAGACGAATTTATTTCTGGTGATAGAAATTCATTTCTCTTTATAATGTTCGGATTACACAATAAGCTGTAGGTCCCGTCGCTAGGTAACCAATTGGTTCTTAGCCACGTAAAATATGTCTAATCCTTCGGGCCAGCCCTAGGAGAGCTGTTAATCAGCTCAGTGGTCTGGTTAAACTAAGGCATACTTAACTTAACTTAAAGACTTGACTAAGGTACCAATATGTGAGGTGACTTTAAGTGGAGTCAGGCTGACCATGATGCTGCTTAAACAACATTCCGTAAGAAAAAACCCTATCCTATAGGACTGGAATATAGAGTTTAGGTCAAAGACCAAGCACTGGGACCTATGAGGTCATTCAACGCTGGAAAGGCAATTGAGAGTAAAAAAGGTTTGAAAGGTGTAATAGAAGGAAAACCTCGCAGATGCACTATGAACTAAGTGTTAGGAGAGGGTGGATATCAAGATGGACGAAAGATAAATATGAACGGAGGTACATTAAAAGGAATGAAAGGGGGCTGCAACTAGAGGCCGAAGGGACGCTGCAAAGAACCTTTAGTAATGGCTACAGTGCACCCCGTGAGGTGCACTGACGGCACTAACAGGCACTTACGGGTTTCTGATGTTCTAGTAATAGAGTTATGAATTTTGTGAGAAATTCTTGTAATATGTGCAATAATTTTTTTCACCCTAGCATGGGTGTGGGAGGGTGGTTGTGGAAACTGCTGGTTGGGTGAAGGCTGGAGTGTTAACGGGTGTGTGTAGGCACCTAAGCTGACAACAGATGTGGCAGGTCAACCCTTTCCATGAAATGGTGTCTCTAACCCGAATGACCTCAGTGTTTGATCTCTTGACCCCAAAATAAATGCTGACCAACCTTCTGGAATGCTCAGTGCATAGAACTGAAGATTTTTTAATTTAAATTTTATTGACAACAGTATTATATTAATCCTTACATTTTTATAATGTACAGTATTTAGTAAATATTCACAAATTCTTCTGTAAAGGTGTTCATTCTACAGAGACATATTTGGAAAAATCGTACTGATACGCAAGGCCTAAATTCTCTTTTTCTTTAAAAAGTCTTCGAAAAAAGCGACAGGACATCGGAAAATAAAATCCATTGACCAATTCTCAATAGCGACAAAACATAAAAAATACAACAATTATAAAAAAGGAATACGTTCATCATATAAACGAGGGTTAAGAATTCCGTTTTTCAATATATACACTAAGATAAAAAAAAAGTTAGAAACTAAGGCGAAACTTCCGCCTGTTGTAACATACACAAATATAAAATATAAAATAAAAAAACGCAGAAAAAAGTTTATTCAAAGGGTCGCTTCGAGAACAAGCGGTCTTAAACCCCTGCCAATTCCCCATAACAGGCTAAAGCGGGTTAACAATTTACAGCACTCCATTCACACGCCTGTCCCTCTCTCCGACAACGATCAATTCCTCATTTTCATTCAGACTGTTTTATCTAAATTGACTCTCCAACACCACACGCTTTGACCCCGCTCGACCTTCCCTATGTAGAGAGAGGAGGGTGTGAAAGGAGGGTGAGCTTAAGGAGGAGCGGGGGGGGAAAGGGGAGAGAAAGGGGAAGGGAAAGGAATGAAAGCTAAGACAGGGTGGAGGGAAGTGGAGGGTAAAAAAGAAGGAAGGTGATGGACCCCAAAATCGACATTCTTTCTATATAGAAAACGGTGCGAAAGGGGAGGAAGGGGGAGACTTAGGGAAGGGGACAAAAATAAGGGGGGAGGGGAGTACACTGGCTAAAGCTCTCTCTCTCTCTCTCTCTCTCTCTCTCTCTCTCTCATATGCTCGTTCAATGTAGTTACCAGTTCTCTTTCCAGAGTGTATGACCTAACTGAGCGCCACATCTCTCTCTCTCTCTCTCTCTCTCTCTCTCTCTCTCTCTCTCTCTCTCTCTCTATATATATATATATATATATATATATATATATATATATATATATATATATATATGAGGTGTTAATATATATCTTTTGCTTATCCTTCTTTATCTCTTCCCTCCTGTTCCTGCGAGGAACTCTCTCTCTCTCTCTCTCTCTCTCTCTCTCTCTCTCTCTCTCTCTCTCTCTCTCACTAAGCTGACCCTCACGACAAGAAGCAGCCCCACAGACGAGTTATTATGAAAGTTCACTTGACTTAAGGACGCCGAGAGAGGGCCGTCGAATCCCAGATAACCGTAAAGAATTTTAAAAGGCGTCCTAAAGAGTTGTCGGACAGGATCACACATCACTGGAAGGAGATAGCGAGAGCGTGTGGGATGATCCTAAGGGACACGAGATCCATTGAAAAGAACACAGGACCCCGGTTCGACGCGAGGAAGGGCGGAGTTGACTAAAGGGACCTCCTCGACTCCTACACCTATCTGAAATACAGGACTCCCTCCCCAATCTCCCTGGCAGGTTTTTTTTTTTTTTATGAGGGATCTCCCTGTATCCTATCACGTAAAAACGATCTCTTTTCTATAGCCTGTCGTCGTTAGCAGACTCTGCCCGTTTTACGACAGGATTCCGGGTTCATGCCGTCACTTCACTGGCAGTTTCTAGGGAATATAATTCTTAACGTATGGCCTATAGATGACCATGATAAGGTTCTGGTATAGTAGGAATGATCATTTGAAGAAATCAGCACACATCGCAGATATATATATATATATATATATATATATATATATATATATATATATATATATATATATATATATATATATACATAGGTGTATAATACATATACAGCATGTCATGACCGTAATCATGTATATACATATATATATATATATATATATATATATATATATATATATATATATATATATATATATATATATATATATATATATCATATTCATAGATACAATTATGGCATTTGTATAAAGTAACCCATTAACATTAACTTCACCATATCTTTGAAATAAATGACTTGCACCGTAAGCGCACGTACACTGAAGAAGATTGCATTTAATGGTCAAGGATTAAAGGTACAGGACATCAGTAGACGGGGAGTCTGACAGATTCTAGTGATAGCTCGCTGGGGCAGGAACGTAGGGAGATTGTATAAAATAGGCCCAACCTAACTTTTCCTACAATGTTGTATCCTGACCTAACCAGACCTTACCTGCCAAAACCTAACTTAGGGCGCTGTGCCCTGACCTTGACGGGGGGGCTCCAAGTGACCTAAACTTTAATAGAGCGTCGTGCCCTGACCTAACCAGAAATTACCTTCCTAACCTGACTTAGGGCGCCTTGCCCTGACCTGGCCGGGGGGAGGGAAGGAGCCTCGCCCCCTAGGACCCCCCAAAAGTAACACTGAATATCAGATACAGATTGGCGGGACAAAATTTGGGAAGTGAATTTGCCAATACCTAACCCTGTCTCCCTACTCTACATGCTACCGTAGAAAAGAAGTTCGTGGTCGGATAGTGAAATGGGACCCTATGAAAGAAGTTCATGTTCTGATAGGGAAAAGGGACCCTATAAAAGGAGTTCATGGTCGGATAGTGGAATGGGAAGTTTAGTGAAGGAAAGAAAAAGGGGACTAACATGCAGCTGTAGGACAACAAAGAGAATCATATCGAGGTAGATATCTCGAATAATAGAAATGTCAAGGAAAATGTCAGGTAGAAAAAGTCTATCAGAGAAATACGACTGAGGTGAATTTGAGCAAGAATTCTGGGGAGTGAAAAGGGTAAAAGAGGCGTAAGTGAATGAGATAAAAGTGAAAAATGTTGATGCCAATCTCACAATGTAAGTGAGAGCGACTGGTGAAAACGTAAGGAGGGTATTTCAGAATTTGAAGAAGGTGAAGAAACTAGTTGATGAGATTATAAATACATCTCTTCGATTAATGGCTTATATAACTGAGTGGCTAGTCAGGGTATTTAAGGCACACCAGAATGAGATAAATATTACAAAATAATAGAACATAACACTGACTGGCATATATGGGAAGAAAGTGACAGATTTGATCGAAAAAACAGAACGAGGGAAAAAGTAAATCTTAGTTTAACCAGACCACTGAGCTGATTAAAAGCTCTCCTAGGGCTGGCCCGAAGGATTAGATTTATTTTTACGTGGCTAAGAACCAATTGGTTACTTCGCAACGGGAACAAGAACTGGTATGGAAAAGGTAGATTGCACAGGTGGGTTATATATGATACAGGAGTGACAAAATTAACATGGCAATATGTGCTCTGTTTTCTTTTATATAGTCATCCACTAATTGAGTAAATGGTTGCCAGGTGATATATATATATATATATATATATATATATATATATATATATATATATATATATATATATATATATATATATATATATATATACGAGTATATATATCAGAAATAATCAACACACAATTACGTGTGGAACAGTAATAAATGTCTGTGTATAAATCCTTCAAAATTATATAACACGTAAAAAATTGCATGAAAAATAACCCACCAATCAATAAAATTGAATCAACAATTCTTGCAGTCATTTTGCAACATATTTGCTGGAAGAAAGAAAAATTCCATGTTAAACATGAGAAAAATAGAGATACATATAGAAAAGCTGAAATGAAGTCATATTCTAAAGAAAAGAAAAAAAAGAATAACAGCAAGGTGAGCGTGACAATCACAGATGATCAAACGGAGGAAGAAGCTACAATTCCCCTGATTGTCGTCAGGGGACTAATAATTAATAATTATAACAAGTAAAAAATGCGCCGAAATTTCCTCGGTGCAATCGAGTTTTCTGTACAGTCGCTACAGCGTATAATCAAGGCCACCGAAAATAGATCTAGCTTTCGGTGGTCTCGGTATAATGCTGCATGAGCCGCGGCCCATGAAACTTTAACCAAGGCCCGGTGGTAGCCTACTCTATATCGTTGCAGGAGCAAGATTATGGCTAATCTTAACCTTAAATAAAATAAAAACTATTGAGGCTAGAGGGCTGCAATTTGGTATGATTGATGATTGGAGGGTGGATGATCACCAATTTGCAGCCCTTTAGCCCCAGTAGTTCTTAAGATCTGAAGGCGGACAGAAAAATGCGGACAGAAAAAAGTGCGGACAGAATAAAGTGCGGACGGACAGACAAACCCGGCAAAATAGTTTTCTTTTACAGAAAACTAAAATGAATCAAAATCCCCTCATTCACCTTTGATCCAGAAAGAACGAAATGAACATAGCAGTAGTTGCTGTCTTATGACCTGAAGCCATGCCTCTTATGGAAAGATGACTTTTTGCTGAAACGAGACAAAAAAATGTAATATTCCCCACGGACTGAAATAATCATTATATCCCAGTGCCTTGATTTCCTTTGACATTTGGAGAACGTATTAGGTTTAATAACCAGTCTTCGATGCCCAGGATAACGAGGACTCACGACTACTGTGCTGTGTTAATGAGACCCCAAAAGTGATGTAACCGATCATTTCTGATATTAAGAGCCATGTTCGACGCGACGTTGCCGCCCTTAATTATTAATCTTTTTTTCAGTTCTCACAAATTCGCTACTACAGGAAATTACTGCATCCAGGGACGCTCAAAGGAAACGCCCAGCCATGCATACTCTTATTATGCATACTCATGGATGGTTGTTTATGAATACGAATATGTATGTTTAAAAGGAATAAATAAACAGTATTATTTTGTTTGGTGTGTTCATTTCAACACCTAAAATAATCTTCACCCCTTTTTGTATTTTAACTTTCTCTCTAGAAATACGGCCTCTTGATTAACCTACGTAATACTGGTATTAACCTACTCCGAGGTGCTAGTACTAGACATGGCGGAACCTTAATGGGACGCCGTGTTTAGTACTAGTCCCTCGGGGATCAAAGATATCGTTCATTAATATATAGAAATATATAGAAATGGGTGTATATAATACTTTGATCCCCGAGGGGCTGGTACTAAACAAGGCATCCCATTGAGGTTCCGCCATGTTTAGTACTAGCACCTCGGAGGTGACGCGTACGTGGATCCATACCGGGTTAATACCCATAATATTTACCTAAATTACACGTTTATACGTTTCTTTTTCATTCATAATAATTCATATCTATAAAAATCATTGTAGCAGTGTCACTGATCTGCTTTACTCCTAAATACTTCGAGAGTGGTTCAGATCTTCATACGAGGGCATTCAGGCTGGTTCGTGGTCTCGCCAGCGCTGTCGGTATATAAAATAAACAAGAAAATGAACTGTGACCCTGACTGTTACCTGACAGGGGGTCAAAGTACCATCGGTCGTCAGTTATTTCCTTAGTCACGCTGATTACTGTCCCGAACATCGACGGCTCTCTTGATGAGTTGAATATAGAGTTAAATACAGAATTTAGGCCAAAGGCTTATGAGGTCATTCAGCGCTGAAACGGAAATTGATAGTAAAAGTTTGAAAGGTGTAACAGGAGGAAAACCTCGCAGCTGCACTATGAATTAATTGTTAGGAGAGGGTGGAAAGTAAAATGGAAGAAAGATAATGTGAAAAGAGGTACAGTAAAAGGAACGAAAGGGGTTCCAGCTAGGGGCCGAAGGCACACTGCTTGAGGTGCACGGACGGCACTGACACCCTACGGGAGGCTCTCTTGAAGTTGACTGTTGACAATGACAACCTTATAAATCTGCTCCTGATTAAAAGAAGCGTTCAAGATGTACTCTGACGCAAAGCCGCCGTTCTAGATGGGCCTCTGAACAAAGACACATTTCTAGAAGAATTGTGAACAAAGCGTCTGTAAGCAAAGACAGCGTTCGAGATGGGTCCTAGGTGTGACCCTGAACAAAAACAGCTTTCGAGGTGTGTCCATAACAAAGACAGCTTCTAGATGTGATCCTGAACAAAAAAGCATTCTAGGTGTTTCAGTGAACAAAAACAACTTTTACGTGTGAACCTGAACAAAAACAGAGTTCTAGGTGTTTCAGTGAACAAAGACAGCTTTCCAGGTGTGACCCTGAACAAAAACAGCATTCTAGGTGTTTCAGTGAACAGAAACTTCTAGGTGCGACCTTGAACAAAAACAGCACTCTAGGTGTTTCACTGAACAAAGACAGCTTCTAGGTGTGACCCTGAACAAAGACAACGTCTAAGGTGTAGTTGTAAGTTGTACATAGCACGTATCTAGATTCTATTTGAAGAGTTCACCTGATCCATGGTACAACTTGCTAATACTGGCTTCTTTAATGAACCATCTTGTGATCAAATTTTGTTTCATCCTGTTCCTGAGCTTTTACAACTTATTCTGTGGATAAACAAACTAGATGAAAAGTGATAAGGAATTTTTAATTATACTCGCAAAATGTAGGTTGCGTTCATAACCAGTAACATACTATACTTTTAGTTATTTTCTGTCTAGGTTACCTTCAGGATGCGTCCACACTTCAGTAAAATATGTCATAATTACACGTCGGACACTTATAGAATACATATTATATCAATCCGGGTTAAAACGAGTCAACGACCCCATTGGTTGGGTAATACCATCTGTGCACCTGATACAGTGCACTATAGGCATTACTTAGTGTTCTTTGCAGCCTTCCTGCGACCCCTAGCTGCAATTCCTTTCATTCCTTTTGCTGTACCTCCGTTCATATTATCTTTCTGTCAGCTTAATTTACACCCCCTCCTAATAATTGTTTCATTGTCCAACTGCAAAGGTTTTCCTCCTGTTACACCTTTAAAACCTTCTTTGCTGGTCCGCTGGTATTGTGGTTAGTGTCGTGGCATGCCACTCAGATGTCGCGGGTTTGCGTCTCCCCCTGGGCGATAAAAAATCACTGGCTCTATATCAAGATCAGTTGCTGCTGTGGTGTGGGGTTTGCATGGGAGGTTGAAACCAACATTCTTTGGAAGCTTGAATTTCAAGTCAATGGCCCTTGTGTGCTTGTTCAATGTGAATAGGTTTCATCTACTAAAATAATAATAAATAATACTAATTTCCCTTTCAGCGCTGAATGACCTCAGAGGTCACAACGCTTGGCCTTTGGCCTAAGTTTTATTTGCCAATATATTCCAACAAGTCAAAGATCGTAAGCGGGAACGAATCTTTCGCAAATGCTGGTTAAGACTACCAATTAGTCGCTGACTTGTATTTAACCTGTCTGTGAGCTGTGTGATAAGTTGCCGACGACTGTATATGACATATTTTACTGTAGTGTGGACGTAACCTGACTGAAACTCCTTATTACTACTGAGTGCATTATTTATTTTCATTGGTCCATGTTACTGTCTATGACTACACAGTTTTGTCTAAAAGTAAACATAGAAAAAATAAAAAATAAAAAAAATTAAACACACGAATGCTGCAAGAAAAGAGATATATTTTCTATTTCTATACATTTTTTATTTCTATACATTTTCTATTTCTTGTAGCATTTCTTTCCATGTTTGGCGCCCACGCTTTTATTTTTGTAGACATGATTAATTGTAAGAAAATTCTGGTGTGTCTCAAAAATTATTTTTTTTTATTTTTTAGTGCATTTAATAAAAGCGTGTTTTAAATATTTTTTTATATATTTTTACTGTATACTTTTTAGTTTTGACAGAAATAGTAACAGATTTATGACTGTAACTAAAAAATTGAACGTGATATCCAGTGAAGCCAAATAAAGTTCGAAAAATCCGTAGAGTTTCATACAAATCCTGAGATACTGGGAGAAGTCACTGTAGGGTCACTGGGGGTCAATGCTGACCTACTGATCATGTAAGGTTGTACTGTGACCGGGATTGAGCAACCATGCAAAATTTGAAGTCCATCAGACGAAGGGAACGGGTCCAAAATTCAGGCACAAGTTTTGACCCAAACAAACAGGCAGACGGACGCAGAAGTCAAGTTAAATAAAAACATGTAAAAAAAGAAATGTGTCAGTCTCTCCAGTAAGAGTTTTGACGGAAAGGCCAAACTGAACACGTTTCGTATGCCAACACACGTTTCAAGGTATTACTGAATGTTGACATTTCTCTGGGCATCCGGCTTTTTCGTCCCAGCTTCGGGCACCAGTCGACACTCCTTTTTTTCAGAAATTCAATTGAATTCCTTTCTTTTTGGGTCTAAAAAGGGAAAAGGCAATCTTATACTGAACAAAATATCAATGAGGTACCGAGTTACTTCCTATTGTGTTTTTTACATTAATATTCTTTTCCACAACACAAATATCATCGACTTATTCACAACTACAGTTTAGATAGGTTGTTGTTATAGTGCAAATTCTGCTGCCTAACTTGTACATATGCATCAACGAATTAGTTTTTGTGAATATATTGCAAACAATGCTAATTTAAAGTAAACCTGGGTATTTTTCCGTGCCACTGATTCGCCTACTGTTTATACCGTACCTGATTTGATGCAAACTTGACGCTGGTATTTCTTTTATACCAGATGTGTTTTTAAAGTAATGTAGAGAGAGAGAGAGAGAGAGAGAGAGAGAGAGAGAGAGAGAGAGAGAGAGAGAGAGAGAGAGAGAGATTGTGTTTTTAAAGTAATGTGGGGAGAGAGAGAGAGAGAGAGAGAGAGAGAGAGAGAGAGAGAGAGAGAGAGAGAGATATTGTGTTGTTAAAGTAATGTGGAGAGAGAGAGAGAGAGGGAGAGAGATTGTGTTTTTAAAATAATGTGGAGAGAGAGAGAGAGAGAGAGAGAGAGAGAGAGAGAGAGAGAGAGAGAGAGAGACTGTGTTGTTAAAGTAATGTGGAGAGAGAGAGAGAGAGAGAGAGAGAGAGAGAGAGAGAGAGAGAGAGAGATTGTGTTTTTAAAGTAATGTGGAGAGAGAGAGAGAGAGAGAGAGAGAGAGAGAGAGAGAGAGAGAGAGAGAGATTGTGTTTTTAAAGTAATGTGAAGAGAGAGAGAGAGAGAGAGAGAGAGAGAGAGAGAGAGAGAGAGAGAGAGAGAGAGGACTGCAAAACAAAAAAATGAAAAACAATGACAACCTCAAGCAAACGTTACCTGGAGAACGGATATTGGAATATGCATCGACGGAAGGAACCTTCAAACTCTTCCTGCAAGCAAGATTGCTTGCGACATTTTTTTTTTTTTTTTTTTGTAAGTGACAATGTTTTCAACATCTATTTTTTTTTCTTATCTTAACGAGGTCACACCGACGACGATGTTCACAGTGACGGGGAAAATGTTCATGGATAAAAGCATCTTCTTTTTTTAACATCTTACTAAATTAATTATAATCGATTGAAATTTTTTTATACGGATCTTTAAAAGAATGGGACAAAAGACAATAAATTCATATGATTATAGAGGCAAATCAACGAAATTTGACATTCCACTGAATGCTTGGTTATTAAAAAAAATAAATAAAAATGTTCTTAAGTTGTTTCTTCATACATTAGTAAGAGTTTATTACGCTTTTATGTAAAGATGAAAACAAATCACGATAAAATCCTCTCCAATACCACCATTAAAGCACACAACTATAAATCTCTTTATCGAACACTGAGCGTGTAATGGGAGCCTGAGACAGTAATTAATGGGCGCCTCAGATGGACACATAAAGACGGTATTCATCCAGCCAGTAACTCATGAAAAATAATAAAAAGTGTTCCAGCCAGTTTTATTAAAAATCAATCAGCAGCTCGGGATAGCATAGTGAGAGGAGGACACGAAAATACAAGGTAAAATTTAAAAAAAGAAAAAAAATTGAGACGGATATGGAGTAAAGAGAGGGTAAGACCCTCTTGTTATTTCATTACTTTCGCTGGCTTGCCTTTTAGCGGCTTTCCAAAGACTTTCAAAGGCCACACCATTCTCTAACAGAATAGACTGGAACTCTCTTCTGGTTTTCCAAAAAGATGCTGATTCTTACTCCTCTAAAATCTTCCCAAGGTGATGCTGATTAGACCAGTCCCATGTTTTTCTCAAATTCGACTGACGGGTATGCTTCTCTGCTGTGTTATATGTAAAAGTAAGCCAGTCATCAAAATCTAATCTGTATTTATATAAAAGGCCGGTGCAACATAGGCCTACATTTTAGACGTTTTTGCTGTACCTACTTATTCCATCCTGCTATCGAATATCCCAAAAAATTACGAATAATATGCCTATGAAAAGAGTCATAGATACATTGAACTGCAGACATAACCTATAAAATACACCTACAGTATTATAACTGTTTTTGAAAAGCCAAGTATACCATAATTTAACGAGACCACCGAGCTGATTTAACAGCTCTCCTAGGGCTGGCCCGAAGGATTAGACTTATTTTACGTGGCTAAGAACCAATTGGTTACCTAGCAACGGGACCTACAGATTATTGTGGAATCCGAACCACATTATAGCGAGAAACGAATTTCTATCACCAGAAATAAATTCCTCTAATTCTTGGTTGGCCGATCGGAGACTCGAACGCGGGCCCAGCAGAGTGCTACCCGAGAACTAAACCGATCCGTCCAACGAGGAACTAAGAAGGCCCCTGACCAAGGAAACTACTGCACTCTCGCCATAAGATTTAGGTGGCAGCTCGTTTGACCTGTCCATAAAGTTTCGCATAAAGTAATTCTATCAATTCCGCTTTGTAAGCAGAATCCAATCTTTAGAAAATGTTATTATATTTTTCTTTAATATTTGGTATGATTTTTTCCAATCTACGTTAAAATGTATAGAAAACAAAAATTTAGGTTTGAAAAACGTGTCTCCGAAACATATTTCAAGACGTTGACTTCGGCGACCCTGCTATTTTCTTTTGGATTTATGAACACATTTTTTCACACTCTCAACTCGATAGCATTATTAACAGATACAACATACATTTAAGGGAGAAATTTAGGTTATTAAATAAGCTTTTATCCGGATCACAAAGTACTCATATATATTATAACGACTTTATTCGGGCGTTACATTCACCCACTTTTAAGCATAAGTCCAAAAGTCAGAATCATCAGGGGAAAAAAAGTTAAGTATACCTTAGTTTTACCAGACCACTGAGCTGATTAACAGCTCTCCTAGGGCTGGAAAACCATAGAGGTGCAACAATTGGAATGCCATGGAAGATCATCTTAGTAAAAGGAATTGTAACAGTCAATACCCATCTGAAACCAATTCAAACCAGTCAGCACCATTCTGGAAAACTATACAAATATATCAGCGTCATAATGGAATTCTAAACTATAAAGAAAAGTACAAAACGCTCCGAAGCTTCTTCGACGCAGTCGAGCTTTCTGTACAGCGTATAATGCTGTATGAAACTCTCAGCCGCCGCCCATGAAACCTTCAGCCATGGCGCGGTGGTGGCCTGTGTTGTTGACACCTACAGCGGTACCGGATGCACAGTCATGGCTAACTTTAACCTTCAATAAAAACTGAGGCTAGAAGGCTGCAATCTGGTATGTTTGATGATTGGAGGGTGGATGATCAACATACAAATTTGCAGCCCTCTGGCCTCTCTAGTTTCTAAGATCTGAGGGCGGACAGCAAAAGTGCGGACAGACAGACAAATAGCCATCTCAATAGTTTTCTTTTACAGAAAACTAAAAAAAAGTGTGCCAATCAGAGTGTAACGGAACTGGAAAAAAGTGAATCAATCAGTGTCTTCATAGAAAACAATGTGCCGATTACATAATCCGTCGACAACTACGATATTGCCACTTGTGAAGATATGGACATAAAAGGTTTTCTGCAAAAAATATAAAATTTAACGCACAAAGTTTAATATTTAATATTGTATGCATTTAAGTGTTTACGATGCAGTAGCTTGTCTACTGATATTAGTTTTTACAGAATACACTTTTTTTCTTCGATACAGTAACTAGTCGCCCATATGCCTTTCATTCTATGCAGTTTCTATTTTATTCAGAATTCTAAATAGTTTTCATTTTATATTTTTTTTTATAATAAGTGTAAGAGCAATCTTTACGACTTCCGTAACACTGGTAGGTGTGGCACTAGATAACTTACAATCAATCAGTACAGGTTCAACAATAAAGTAAGAATGGGTCTGGAAAGACCAGCAGGAATCGAGACAGCAACCGGGAAAGGGGTTCAGCAAAACCAGCAAAATTACTTTAATACTAGTTTAATATACAAATTTACTTATCTACAAATCAGTCAGGCTTGTAACAAAAAGTAATCACATTACAAAAATCAATGAAACAGCCAACAAACGAGTCAGTGAAGTAACATGGATGTAGCAAAATCAATCAAGGTTACTTCAAACACACCATCAAAGTAAATTAGCAAACAGTAAACATTTAAATTGAAGTTAGCAACTCTTTAGCTACATCAAAAACAAAACATCAGACAGTATAAACAATAAATACACAAACAGCACCAAACAATAAAGTAAATACTGGTATAACAAACTCCTTAAATAACACATCAAATAATTGAGCAGCATAAATAACACCAAATCACTAGTATAAATAAGAAATGCATTTTAACAAGTTAACCTCATGCAGTACATAAAAACCACATACAATCTACAAAAATGTCGAGACCCCCATCAAAAGGGGAAGAGGTTGAACACCATTGAACACCGCCCCACGACAGCCAACAGGAACATCTCCAAAGAAATACAGATGATCGACAGAGTCAAAGCAACACAAGACTGCTGTCAAACAGGAACAACACTGCTCCACTGATGGACAAGGTTCGGCCATCAAAATCATCCTCGAACTGCAGAAGGCCACAGGTAGCGAATACCTGCAGTTCCAAAATACTCGAAGCTGCTATGCTATCGAGAATTAGACTCTCTGCTATCCCAAGCCTGACTAAAGCTAACGAAAATGTAAGTGGCAGACATTACCTACTTACAAAAAAAAAAAAAAAAAAAAAAAAAAGCACTACCGGGTAAGGAGCGCACCCTTAACTAGGGAACAATCTGAGAGCGATTATTCCGAACAAAAAACAAGCACTAAACCTCACAGTACCCATCATTGTGGAAAATATTGTATATGAACGTAACATCATTTTAAAAAGCCACTACAGTGTATCAATCAGCATAAGGCTAGAAAACTACAATAGCTTACAAACAGCATTGCACTGAGAAAAAGTCCCGTATAGCTTAAATTATTACCATGGAAAGCTACGGTAGAATACCAGTCAGTAAAATTATTTTAAACCATAAACGTTTACCAGTCAACACGTTTGCCAATCTACCAGTCAGCACCAACAAGTATGGAAGAGCATTTATCAGCAACAAGGAAGAGATCAGAGAAATTTCCAAGTCAGTATCATCATAATCAAGTAAAAAATGCACCAAAGTTTCTTCGGCGCAATCGAGTTTTCTGTACAGCGTATAGTCAAGGCCACCGAAAATAGATCTATCTTTCGGTGGTCTCTCGGTATAATGCTGTATGAGCCGCGGCCCATGAAACTTTAACAACGACCCAGTGGTGGCCTATTCTATATCAATGCCAGACTCACGATTTTGGCTAACTTTAACCTTAAATAAGATCAAAACTACTGAGGTTAGAGGGCTGCAATTTGGCATGTTTGATGATTGGAAGGTGGATGATCAACATACCAATTTGCAGCCTTCTGGCCTCAGAAATATTTAAGATCTGAGGGCGGACATAAAAAAGTGCTTACGGACAGACAAAGCCATCTCATCAGTTTCCTTTTACAGTAAAACTAAAAAACTAGCAAATATCCAGCCACATAAAAGCTGTGCTCTATCAAGCAAAATGAAAAAAGGAGAATTCAATTCTACTGATAATTCCGGCCCACTTGTTTAAAACACGCGAGGGAATTCAAGCTCGACCGCCCTTATCAATTTAAACATTTCCCCGGCGATAAATTATCGGCGAAGCCGTTAATTTAGGACACTTGACGGCTAAAGCATTCTCGTCTCCTCTTTAATTGCACAAAGCTCTCGCCTACCGAGGATTTTCTAACAGATGGCTTCTGTGACGCTCTTAACGCTGTACAGTCTGTTTGAGAGAAGAAACACTATTCTTTAAAAGAAAGCAAAAAAAAAAGGAAGAAAAAATAATTTTCGTGGGGATTTTGAATGGCGGAGAGGCTTAATTACCTTAGAGCGTTAATTAAATGTTCCAGGTGTTTTTTTCCCTCTCACTCGTTCACTTTGTCTTTCAACACCCCCCCCTCCCTTCCCCACCAGGGTCTTCATGCGTCCCTTGACCCACACTCATTACGGGGCTTCTTAAAGCTCACTGCATTGACTCTGAAAAAAAAAGTAAAAAAAGCTTTCCGTGACGCAAGTTCTGGAACAAAGATTCATTTTGTGTTGGCAGGGAACACTTTTCATGCACTAATTCCTCGCCAAAAGATGCAAAGACAATAGAGAAGAGATGAGGGAATGAAATCCCCCCCCCCCCAACTCTCTCTCTCTCCTGAGAGAGAGAGAGAGAGAGAGAGAGAGAGAGAGAGAGAGAGAGAGAGAGAGAGAGAGAGAGAGAGAGAAATCTCCAGGGAAAAGTTCATTAGGAAAAAAGATCGCATATTATACCTTGCAAGAAATACGAGGGATGAAGTCACGGAAGAAAATGGTGACATGAAGGACGGGGGGGGGAGAGGAATGGCTATTGATGATAAAGGAAGGATGAATAAAATAAATAAAAGAAGGTTAAAACTGAAAGCAAAGTATAATAACGGCAAGGTAAAAATATTTTGAGGAGATTGGATACTTACTGAAGTGAACATAGGATTAAAAAAAAAAAAAACTCATTATGGAGGCACCATTCCTGATCAGCTTTTGACTAGCGCGTAATGGGTTAGGAATCATTTTATTTAGGACAAATTATTATTTCATAAGGAAAAATAACAACTTTCCAGATTTTTTGTCTGTCAATCATCCCTATTTCGCAGTGAAGAAAGTAATCGTATTTAGCAACTACAAGCTTGATTTTGATTTTTATGACATTCAGGCTGTCAAGCCAAGCACTGGCGCATTTTCGTTCACTCAGCGCATAAGACAGATAAAAATAGGGAGTTAGAGGGGTTGGACAGCAAGGTAAAGAGGTCCAGAAAATAAGACTGAAGAGGAACAACGATCTAAAGGTGGAACATGGAGAAAACCCCACAGTTTTCACTAAGAAATAACAGTCGGAGAGGTTGGACAGCAAGACTTAACCAAGTAATCGAATTTAGCAACTAAAACCGACCTAAATGGAAATCCAAAACATGAACTCTGATCGATATAGGGCCTGCTGATTATCGTGGAAACTGAAAGTGGGAAGCCTCCGTTAGCAGCATTTACGTGCGAATTCACAGCTTCAACATATGGTGGGTGACTATGGCATCCGTTTTAAATAAACTATGAATGACCAAAGCAGAATGTAACTTTCTATTCCAACTGAACTGAATTGAACTGAATATAGAATCTAGGCCAAAGGCCAAGCACTGGGACCAATGAGGTCATTCAGCGCTGAAACGGAAATTGACAGTAAAACTCTGAAAGGCATAACAATAGCAAAACCTCGCAGTTGCACTATGAATCAATTGTTACGAGAGGGTGGAAAGTAAGGTGGAGGAAAGAATATGAACGGAGGTACAGTAAAAGGAACGAAAAGGGTTGCAGCTAAGGGCCGAAGGCACGCTGCAAAGAACCTTAAGTAATGCCTACAGTGACCCGCACGAGGTGGACTGACGGCACTACCCCAATTTCTATCCTATTCAACGAAGTACATCGCCATGGAGTAAATAAATATGCTCTGGTAAAATATGTTACCGTCATGGAGGTAAATTTGAATAGTAGGGAGGGAAAAATGTAATAATAAAAAATTTAATCAATAACCTAACATTTTCCCCATCATGAAGGTACCAATAATGGTATTTCCACTCTCTCTCTCTCTCTCTCTCTCTCTCTCTCTCTCTCTCTCTCTCTCTCTCTCTCTCTCTCAAATTCAGTGAGGATTTTTTTCCCCACGCAGCAATAACAGGAATTCTGGTTTACAAAAGTTCCATATTTCAATCCCAATTGCTACATTTCCTTTATGAGACCGGTCACTCGCTCATAAAATTTTTTGAAAAAATTGCTCATATCAATTAATTTAGGAGGAATAAAATCACGGGAACCCTTTACCACCGTGAAAAATACTGGAATATCAAAGATGTCCGCAATAAGAACAGTTATGGAGTGAAAAAATACCGTAGAGCATTCAGAGATGGAAAATGAGATTGAATTGAAGTGAAAAACGTGCATTAAGATTTAAAACTTTGGGGGCTCTAATGACTCACTGAAATTCCAAATCCGGTCATCTCTTATATTCAGATTTGATGGAAAAGTAATTCCTATTTCAATTTGATTTTCCATGATTCAATTTCCAGCGGTCTCCGTTACCTACTTCACAAATTGAGTCATTCATTTAAAATCATGAATACCGTATATTACATTATCAATGCATATTTACAATTACGAAGATCTACAAATCGTTAATATTCACTTGGAAATAAATTTTGGATCTTTATGTTTTATTACAATGGTATAATACTGTTTGCAAAAATGCAACGTTTTTCATATGAAATGAAAACAGGGTAAAAATTATCTCATACAATTATAGTAAAAATAGATTCTAACTCTAGGTTAAGTTTTTCTCTCATGATGTCTTTTCCTTTGGCCTCATTCTGAAAACGGGCTTTTTAGTCATCGTTCATTTTAGTTTTAAACTCCAGAACTTTAATTTATTTTTCTTTTATGTTGCCTTTCATTTCTTTTAGGTGCAAATTAATCCTTATTTCTTTGAGCTTAATAGAAAATAATCAGTTCATGGCACAGTTAGGGGCTATCTTAGCTATCTTTATTGATAATTAAATGGAAATTGAGATTATTGATGTCTCATTGGCATGAACCTTTCATTTCTTTTAGATGCAACAGTGTAGATAAGCAAATAAAAAACTGAAAAGTTGGCTATATTTGACTTTTATGGAACCGGCTCGATTCTCACCACATGAACCTCTGCTATCTCTTACAGAGGTTCATGTGGTGAGAATCGAGCCGGTTCCATAAAAGTCACATATAGTCAACTTTTCAGTTTTTTTTATTTGTTTATCTATACTGTTGCATCGAAAAGAAATGAAAGGTTCATGCCAATGAGACATCAACAATCTCAATTTCCATTTAATTATCAATAAAGATAGCTAAGATAGCCCCTAACTGTGCCATGAACTGATTATTTTCTATTAAGCTCAAAGAAATAAGGATTAATTTGCATCTAAGAGAAATGAAAGGCAACATAAAAGAAAATTAAATGAAAGTTTTGGAGTTTAAAACTAAAATGAACGATGACTAAAAAGCCCGCGAGCAACATGTATTAATGAGTTGCAATGAGTGATATCTTTTTTATCCTTTGCTTAACAACAAATAGGGCCCTGAAAACAATAATTATAAAACGCCATGAAAACTAACCTGAAGGTTTGTAGGTTTATAACAGCATATGCTTTAAATCATTAATGATTTTTAGCAAAAAAAAAAAAAAGTGCATTCTGATAGAAAATTAAACAAACAAAACTTTGCAGAATTTATATACGAATGAACAGGAGGAAAAAGCGTGAGTAACTATCCACGTCAAAAAAAAAACACTACCATATAAACAAATCCCGTTATCAGTGAATAATGAAGAATTAGAGGAATTTATTTCTGGTGATAGAAATTCATTTCTCGTCATAATGTGGTTCGGATCCCACAATAAGCTGTAGGTCCCGTTACTAGGTAACCAGTTGGCTCTTAGCCACGTAAAATAAATCTAATCCTTCGGGCCAGCCCTAGGAGAGCTGTTAATCAGCTCAGCGGTCTGGTTAAACTAAGATATACTTAACTTAGTGAATAATGCCATGGAAAACGAAAAAGATAAATAAGGAAACAAAACAAAAACATCCCGTGAACAAATCCAAATCATCAATGAATAACGCCGTGGATCATGAAGAATACAAATAAAGGAACAAAACCAAAAACAGATACAGCTCTGGCACATGACAGCCAAGCACAAACGAGCTGAAATCGGAACTTCCTGTTTATTGTTGACAGGGGAGGCAGACAATTCATTTACGTTAAGGAGCTGCTGTCAGTGAGGAATGTCACAAGCGCTGCTCAGCCTGTCTATTGTTTTCAGGAGGCCTATTATTGTTATTATTGATCAACAACCTCGCCTCATACAGCGGATGTGAAAGGATCTCTCTCTCTCTCTCTCTCTCTCTCTCTCTCTCTCTCTCTCTCTCTCTCTCTCTCTCTCTCTCTCGATGTTCATAAAAGAGACGGGGAGAGATCCCCAATTTGTTTAAGGGGAAAATCATCTTTTTCTTGTTATTTTTCTTAATAAGAAATACATTCTTGTGCAACAAGCCAGGAAAGCGTGCTTGAGTCTACCTTCAAGTCAGGGAAGTCAGACCCAAGATAGTAGATGTTAAACTCGCGACAGTGGAAGTTAAACCAAAGACAGGGGAAACTAAACCCATGTCAGTGGAATTTAAACTCAAACCAGTGGCAGTTATATCCACAACAACAGAAATTAAACCCACGTCAGTGGAAGTTAAATTCAAGACAGTGGAAGTTGTATCCACGACAGTGGAAGTTAAACCCACGTCAGTGAAAGTTAAACTCAAGACAGTGGAAGTTAAACCAAAGACAGTGGAAGTTAAACCCATGGCAGTGGAAGTTAAACTCAAGACAGTGAAAGTTATATCCACGACAATGGAAGTTAAACCCATCGCAGTGGAAGTTAAACTCAAGACAGTGGAAGTTAAACCACAGTGAAAGTTAAACATACGACAGTGGAAGTTAAACCCACATCAAGTTAAACTCAAGACAGTGGAAGTTAAACTTAGGACAGTGGAAGTTAAACCCCACAGCAGTGGAAGTAAACCCACGACAGTAGAACTTAAACCACAACAGTGAAAGTTACACCCACGACAGTGGAAGCTATATCCAAGACAGTAGAAGGTTATCATATGAGCATATTACAGACAACACCCAGCACAAGGCAAATTGTGACGCTGAAGATGACCCATGAGCCAACAACAGCGACAGAGATCCTCGGGTCAATTAAGCAAAACACAATTGAAGGGAAGGGACGTGGAGCTCCTAATTACCCGTAGAATCAGGGCAAACAAAATCAACAGACGCCATTAACGAGTTTTACATCCTTCCTGGAGAAAGGAGGTTGGAAACACATCTCACAGTTGAGCCTCAATGACAAAAAGGCGATAAAACCACTCGGTATGTTTCCACATGAAGATATATGGTTACCATCAACAGCTGTAACCAGAGAAAGCCCATTAATTCAAATCTCGAGGGCTTAGCACCCTGACATTAGCCGGCCCCCCGCCCCGCCCCCGTACCTCTGAGTGTTCGACTTCGGTGACCCTTTTCGATGTGATGCCAGTATCTAACTTCAAACAGTCTGATTTTAAGTTTAAATTTCCTTGCACCAATTATGCCAGTGATGACAAATGTCGAAGTATTTTTAGTTATACAGTACATCTTTTTGCGTTGACCATAAGTAACATATGAGTATAATCCCATAAAATATTCAGTAATTATGGTACTCTTAGTATTATAACGAAGACTTCTGAAGCTCACTTGTAAATTGTGTGTACACACACACACATATACAGTATATATATATATATATATATATATATATATATATATATATATATATATATATATATATATATATATATATATATATATATATATATATATATATATATATATATATATACATATATATATATGATTATATACATATATATGTATATATATATATATATATATATGTATGTACGTACATATGTATATAAATCGAAGATGCTCTTTATTAAGACTAATGAAATTTAGTAAGCTCTCAATTGTGAGTTAACTAAACCGTTTTGGAAACTTGACGTGCAAGCGAACGCTGAGCTTGAATTGTCATCAGCGCCAGCTAATTTCAAGCCAACGTCACAGCATCGGTGTTTAAAAAATATAATTTTTGGGGGACATCCTGATATTGGTTATTGTCGCGGAGGGAACATTTTCCAACCGCTGCGAACCAGAGCTGATAAGTTAGATTAAAAAAAAAATTAAATGAAAACTAGAAACATAATTAAATTTTGCCAACAAATGTTCTCTGTAAGCCACCGATGGCTTAATAGCCAGTTTAATCATAAAAAGAGTAAAAAAAAAAAAAAAAAAAGCTACAATCCGAAAACAAACTACCTCCAGAGTGAAAGGAACACAGGGACTGCCGCCACGAAAATACAATTAAATTGGTAAAGGGCATTTTTCGTTCCAATTTGCTTCCCTCTAACCTTGATATCACATTTGTTCATTTGACATTTTTCTTAAACAGACGTCATGAATTATCTACAGACAATAAAATGACATTCTCTCTCTCTCTCTCTCTCTCTCTCTCTCTCTCTCTCTCTCTCTCTCTCTCTCGGCGTTAAAGCCATCCACAGCTAGCTCTCCATATTTTCGTTCTGAAGCGCTGTTTGTACACTTACATGAATTTGGAAACTTTTATACGCACGCCTACATACATACATAGGCCTACATACATACATACATACATACACACATAAATATATACATGTGTATATATATATATATATATATATATATATATATATATATATACAACATATATAATATATATATATATATATATATATATATATATATATATACAACATATATAATATATATATATATATATATATATATATATATATATATATAATATATATATATATATATATATATATATATATATATATATATATATATATATATATATATATATATATATATATATATATATATATATATTAATAACTGTATGGTTGTATATTAATAGTTTCCCCAAAACACGACGTGGCCTCAGATGCCTATATAAAATACAAATCAATGATCAGTACCACATTCATAATTTAACCGGTGAACCGCAGATGAACACCCTGACCAGAGAGCTTCAACAAAATTTAGTAGATTGGAATATAAAATTTAGGTCAAAGACCAAGCGCTGGACCTATGAGGTCATTCAGCCATGAAAGGGAAATTGAGAGCAAAAGGCTCTGAAAGGTGTAACAGGACGAAAACCTCGCAGATGCACTATGAAACAATTGTTAGGAGAGGGTGGAAAGTAAGATGGAATATAGATAATATGAACAGAGGTACAGTAAAAGGAATGAAAGGGATTACAGCAAGGGGCTGAAGGGCCGCACCAAAGAACCTGAAGTAATGCCTTACAGTACACCGCGTGAGGTGCACTGACAGCACTACCTCCCTACAGAAAACAAAATTAGGTGCTTCATACATTCACAGAGAAAGCTCATCAGCATCGTGACCGCCACCACACCTCTTTATCTTTTATGCACTTCCTCGCCTCAGGAATGTTGAGGACGCCCATTTCACCAATCTCTTGCCCTCTATTCTCTCCACAGGATCGAACCATCACAAACCACCGTGATCCGTCTTTTCACCAATCTTAACAGATTTACCACTTCATCTATACAACCCTGTATTCCTCACCTTTTCACTCATTCTTATTTGAAACACGCTGTACAAATAATTCACCTCAAAAGCTTCAACCTGTTCATTTGTATTTGCAAAATAACCTCAATAATCCCTTCCCACATTCTGCCGGATCTCTCGCTTACACCCTGCTGCCTTCTGTACCTCACTTATTCTGTATTTCACTTTTATCTCATGATATTACCATCCACCACATTTACTAACAATTTGCTGTAAAAGGGCGAAAAAACGAGGCTGTGGCGTAGTTCACGGCTTCAGAAAGCTGGCTATGTGAGTTAGCTACGGGAAATTAACCTCGCAACGGGACAGACGAATACTGAATGCTTACATTGACACTACATGAGCACTGCTAATAAACTTTACCTTTGCAAGAATTATACATATAAACATTCATATATGTTCACTGGTTTAAAAGGCCAGTTTTATAAATAAATGCAAAAATACTGCATGCAACTGGAGACGTGAAATTAAAAAAAAAAATTTAATGAAAAATAAAGGAAAATAATCAGAGGGTACATTCGAAACGATTACGATTAACCCTGCGTGTTCCGAGAGAGAGAGAGAGAGAGAGAGAGAGAGAGAGAGAGAGAGAGAGAGAGAGAGAGAGAGGGAGAGAGGTTGTTTATCCCCGGCTCTTCTATTTTTAACCCCTGGGTGTTCTTGTCCATCCCGTATTCAATTTTCGATCCATAATGTATTTGTTTTGGTTCTCCCGCCATCGGCTTATGAATTTCACAACGAAAAACAAGATTCTTCGGCGCCGAAAAATAGAGTATTAGAGTTTCTATTTTGGGGTAAACTCAAGGCTTGGAAAAGCCTGGATAATTCCTCATAAAGGTAGAGAGAGAGAGAGAGAGAGAGAGAGAGAGAGAGAGAGAGAGAGAGAGATAAAACGACCTTGTCTAGTGCAACTCCATTGGAAAAAGAAACAAGCAAAAAATGCGCCGAAGTTTCTTCGACGTAATCGAGTTTTCTGCACAGCGTATAATGCTGTATGAACGCTCAGCCGCGGCCCTTGAAAATTTCAGCCACGGCCCGGTGGTGGCCTACGTTGTTACGATTATGGCTAACTTTAACATTTAAATAAAATAAAAACTGCTGAGGCTAGAGGGCTGCAATTTGGTATGTTTGATGATGGAGGGTGGATGATCAACATACCAATTTGCAGCCCTCTAGCCTCAGTAGTTTTTAAAATCTGAGGGTGGACAGAAAAAGTGCGGACGAACAGCCAAAGCCATCTCAATAGTTTTCTTCTACAGAAAACTAAAACCTGTTAGGGAATGGAGGATAGCAACAGTCGAAAAAAATGAAGTTTCCCTGCCTCCAATCTTTGTTCCTTTCTCCGATCTTGTTGTTCAGCCTCTCTAACCTTTTACTTTTCAGTAAAACTGTAAGGTTATCTCTCAGTTCCACCATTAGATCTTTGTATTTCATATGTGCGTGTGTGTGTGTAAATATATATATATATATATATATATATATATATATATATATATATATATATATATATATATATATATATATATATATATATATATATATATATATATATATATATATATATATATATATATATATATATGTATGTATATATATATATATATATATATATATATATATATATATATATATATATACACATACATTATATACTACATTCAATATGAAAAGAAAATATCAGAGACTGCGGAAACAGGAAGAACACTAATTGATCAACACACTGTAAGCTCAATCACTGCTGCAGTTAATGAAAAGCACTTACAAAAACAAAAGTGTAATTGATACTAAATACATGAATTGGCAAAGGAATTAAGCTTTACTAAGTGCTTCAACTTAAACAGCAGTTGTCTGAAAATTTAAGGAAAAAAAAGGCTAAAGACTGAGAGAAACATTATAATTTTAAAATATATATATACAGTATATATACAGTATATATATATATATATATATATATATATATATATATATATATATATATATATATACTTTCCTTGTAATGAAATAAATATTAAGCTCATCTTAAAATAAAAATAACAGTGGCAGACATTCTCAAACATACAGGGGAATGGCGAAGGTGAACCAATGTTTTGAGAGGAGTTGAAATATAAAATTTAGGCCAGAGGCCAAACGATGGGGCCTATGAGGCTATTCAGCGCAGTAAGGGAAATTAAGAATAAAGAAGGTTTTAAAAGTGTAACAGGATGAATGCCTCGCAGTTGCACTATGAAATTGTTAGGAGAGGATGGAAATTAAGATGGAAGAAAAGTTAAGTATACCTTAGTTTAACCAGACCACTGAGCTGATTAACAGCTCTCCTAGGGCTTGCCCGAAGGATTAGATTTATTTTACGTGGCTAAGAACCAATTGGTTACCTAGCAACGGGACCTACACCTTATTGTGGGATCCGAACCACATTATAGCGAGAAATGAATTTCTGTCACCAGAAATAAATTCCTCCTATGCTTCATTGGTCGGTCGGAGATTCGAACTCGCGGCCAGCAGAGTGCTACCTGAGAACGGAACCCACCCACCCAACGAGGAACTGTAAGATGGAAGAAAGATAATATGAACGGAGGTACAGTAAATGGAATGAAAGGGGTTGCAGTTAGGGGCAGAAGGGACGCTGCAAGGAACCTTAAGCAATGCCCACTGATGGCACCAACCCCCTACGGGGACCAATGGTATTGGAGGATGAATGAATAGGATGAATGAACAACTGAATCATGTCCTTCTTTTTTTTTTGACTGGTTTTTGCTAAAAGATGCACAAATACATAACTTATTCTTTTACTCTTTATCTTAATTTCCATGGGTTGCCTTTTACGATAAGACTGTGATAAAAAAAAAATCTATTATGTATAGAATCACAACTTTAAGATTTCATTCTTGTTTCAGTTTATGGCATTGGTTAGTTCCTCACTGGAAGGGTGGGTACCGTTCTCAGCTAGCACTCTGCTGGCCCCGCGTTCGATTCTCCGGTCGGCCAATGAAGAATTAGAGGAACTTATTTCTGGTGATAGAAATCATTACTCGCTATAATGTGGTTCGGATTCCACAATAAGTTGTAGGTCCCGTTGCTAGGTAACCAATTGGTTCTTAGCCACGTAAAATAAATCTAACCCTTCGGGCCAGCCCTGGGAAAGCTGTTAATCAGCTCAGTGGTCTGGTTAAACTAAGTTTTACTTAACTTTATGGCACTGGCTAAATAACTGGATAATTGAGGAAAACACGAAAATACTTTAAAAAAATAATAGTGATCTCTCTCTCTCTCTCTCTCTCTCTCTCTCTCTCTCTCTCTCTCACTCTTTTAATGTCCCTCCTACTAAGCCTGAAAATGGATTTATTTCCTTCATAACAGGTGGATGCTCTCAATACAAGAAAAAATCTCCTCTATAACAGATGAATGCTCTCAGTACAAGAGAAAATATCCTCCATAACAGATGAATGCTCTCAATACAAGAAAAAAAACCTCCTCCATAACAGGCGAATGCTCTCAGTACAAGAAAAAATCTCCTCCATAACAGGTGAATGCTCTCAATACATGAAAAAATCTCTCCGTAAGTGGTGAATGCTCTCAGTACATGAAAAAATCTCCTCCATAACAGGTGAATGCTCTCAATACAAGAAAAATCTCCTCCATAAGTGGTGAATGCTCTCAATACAAGAAAAAAAATCTCCTCCATAACAGGTGAATGCTCTCAATACAAGAAAAATCTCCTCCATAAGTGGTGAATGCTCTCAGTACATGAAAAAATCTCTTCCATAACAGGTGAATGCCCTCAGTACATGAAAAAATCTCCTCCATAACAGATGAATGCTCTCAATACAAGAAAAAAATCTCCTCCATAACAGGTGAATGCTCTCAATACAAGAAATATCTCTTCCATACCAGCTGAATGCTCTCAATAGATGAAAAAATCTCCTCCATAACAGGTGAATGCTCTCAGTACATGAAAAAATCTCCTCCATAACAGGTGAATGCTCTCAATACATGAAAAAATCTCCTCCATAACAGGTGAATGCTCTCAATACATGAAAAAATCTCCTCCATAACAGGTGAATGCTTTCAAAACAAGAAAAAATCTCCTCTATAACAGGTGAATGCTTTCAATACAAGAAAAATATCTCCTCTATAAAAGGTGAATACTCTCAATACAAGAAAAAATCTCCTCCATTAGTGGTGAATGCTCTCAATACAAGAAAAATATCTCCTCCATAATAGGTGAATGCCCTCAATACAAGAAAAACTCTCCTCCATAACAGGTGAATGCTCTCAGTACATGAAAAAATCTCCTCCATAACAGGTGAATGCTCTCAATACAAGAAAAAAATCTCCTCCATAATAGGCGAATGCTCTCAATACAAGAAAAAATCTCCTCCATAACAGGTGAATGTTCTCAGTACATGAAAAAATCTCCTCCATAAGTGGTGAATGCTCTCAATACAAGAAAAAAATCTCCTCCATAACAGGTGAATGCTCTCAATACAAGAAAAAAATCTCCTCCATAACAGGTGAATGCTCTCAGTACATGAAAAAATCTCCCCCATAACAGGTGAATGCTCTCAATACAATAAAAAAAATCTCCTCCATAACAGGTGAATGCTCTCAATACAAGAAAAAAATCTCCTCCATAACAGGTGAATGCTCTCAATACAAGAAAAATCTCTTCCATAACAGCTGAATGCCCTCAATACATGTAAAAATCTCCTCCATAACAGGTGAATGCTCTCAATACATGAAAAAAATCTCCTCCATAACAGGTGAATGCTTTCAATACAAGAAAAAATCTCCTCAATAACAGGTGAATGCTTTCAATACAAGAAAAAATCTCTTCTATAACAGGTGAATGCTTTCAATACAAGAAAAAATCTCCTCTATAACAGGTGAATGCTTTCAATACAAGAAAAAATCTCCTCTATAACAGGTGAATGCTTTCAATACAAGAAAAATCTCCTCTATAACAGGTGAATGCTTTCAATACAAGAAAAATCTCCTCTATAACAGGTGAATGCTTTCAATACAAGAAAAATCTCCTCCATAACAGGTGAATGCTTTCAATACAAGAAAAATCTCCTCTATAACAGGTGAATGCTTTCAATACAAGAAAAAATCTCCTCTATAACAGGTGAATGCTTTCAATACAAGAAAAAATCTCCTCTATAACAGGTGAATGCTTTCAATACAAGAAAAAATCTCTTCTATAACAGGTGAATGCTTTCAATACAAGAAAAAATCTCCTCTATAACAGTGAATGCTTTCAATACAAGAAAAAATCTCTTCTATAAGAGGTGAATGCTTTCAATACAAGAAAAAATCTCCTCTATAACAGGTGAATGCTTTCAATACAAGAAAAAACCTCCTCTATAACAGGTGAATGCTTTCAATAAAAGAAAAATCTCCTCTATAACAGGTGAATGCTTTCAATACAAGAAAAATCTCCTCTATAACAGGTGAATGCTGTCAATACAAGAAAAAAATCTCTTCTATAACAGGTGAATGCTTTCAATACAAGAAAAATCTCCTCTATAACAGGTGAATGCTTTCAATACAAGAAAAATCTCTTCTATAACAGGTGAATGCTTTCAATACAAGAAAAATCTCCTCTATAACAGTGAATGCTTTCAATACAAGAAAAAATCTCTTCTATAAGAGGTGAATGCTTTCAATACAAGAAAAAATCTTCTCTATAACAGGTGAATGCTTTCAATACAAGAAAAAACCTCCTCTATAACAGGTGAATGCTTTCAATACAAGAAAAAATCTCCTCTATAACAGGTGAATGCTTTCAATACAAGAAAAAATCTCCTCTATAACAGGTGAATGCTGTCAATACAAGAAAAAATCTCCTCTATAACAGGTGAATGCTTTCAATACAAGAAAAAAATCTCCTCTATAACAGGTGAATGCTTTCAATACAAGAAAAAATCTCCTCTATAATAGGTGAATGCTTTCAATACAAGAAAAATCTCCTCCATAACAGGTGAATGCTTTCAATACAAGAAAAATCTCCTCTATAACAGGTGAATGCTTTCAATACAAGAAAAAATCTCCTCTATAACAGGTGAATGCTTTCAATACAAGAAAAAATCTCCTCCATAACAGGTGAATGCTTTCAATACAAGAAAAAATCTCCTCTATAACAGGTGAATGCTTTCAATACAAGAAAAAATCTCCTCTATAACAGGTGAATGCTTTCAATACAAGAAAAAATCTCTATAACAGGTGAATGCTTTCAATACAAGAAAAAATCTCTTCTGTAACAGGTGAATGCTTTCAATACAAGAAAAAATCTCCTCTATAACAGGTGAATGCTTTCAATACAAGAAAAAATCTCCTCTATAACAGGTGACTGCTTTCAATACAAGAAAAAATCTCCTCTATAACAGGTGAATGCTTTCAATACAAGAAAAAATCTCTATAACAGGTGAATGCTTTCAATACAAGAAAAAATCTCCTCTATAACAGGTGATAACAGGTGAATGCTTTCAATACAAGAAAAAATCTCCTCTATAACAGGTGAATGCTTTCAATACAAGAAAAAATCTCCTCTATAACAGGTGAATGCTTTCAATACAAGAAAAAATCTCTATAACAGGTGAATGCTTTCAATACAAGAAAAATCTCCTCTATAACAGGTGAATGCTTTCAATACAAGAAAAAATCTCCTCTATAACAGGTGAATGCTACCAACACAAGAAAAACATCAAGTTACTAATAAAAAAGACATAATTGCTTAAATACACATAAACAAGAAAAACTCGCGTGCATTCACGCCGGCATTTCCCGTACGCATTACAAAGGAAAAACAACCTTTATAACTTTTTAAGGTGAAATCCCCATTTTCTAGAAACTTCGCGGCATTAAATGAGAACTCCCCTCAAACTACAACGAGTACAGATCAGGAATGATACCTACACACATTAAAAAAAAATTAACAGGCTTATTATGTGATAATATAAGAAATGCACGAACTACCTGATACTTCCAGTTCAATATGATATATATATATATATATATATATATATATATATATATATATATATATATATATATACATACATATATATATATATATATATATATATATATATATATATATATATATATATAGAGAGAGAGAGAGAGAGAGAGAGAGAGAGAGAGAGAGAGAGAGAGAGAGAGAGAAATAAAAACCTCTCAGAAAGACGTAAAGAAGCTCTCGCCAAGATGTTTCTACTGCAGCCTGACCCACAAACCTTATTCCTCATGTTAGGAGCAATTTGCAAGCGTTTTGGAAACTACGGTCCAGATTTAGGCCAAAGAATATATATAGCAGCAGACAGCATGCTTATCCCAGCCTTGCGCTTAGCATAGGAATAGCTTCGAAGACGGTACATAAGACTTCTACGTGAGGTATCGCTAACACTCGAGATTTGGGGAAGATCTCGGAAATTATGGTTAAGGAAGATGAAATTTAATTATTTTTTCTTTTGAGAAGATCTCGGAAATTATGGTTAAGGAAGGTGGAATTTAATTACTTTTTCTTTGATTTATCTAGTGATGTGTATTTTTTCTCTAATAAAGTATAGTTGATCATCAAGGAAGATGAATTTTATTGAATTTTTTTTTACTTATCTAGTGATGGGTACTTTTTTCCCCTGATAAAATTTAGTTTATCACCAAGGAAAATACAAATTTTTCTTATCCTTTTCCTCCTGTTCCAAACCTTCATCATCAAAATCATCATCATCATTAATCTTTGCAACACAATCAAATAATGGTAGACGTTACAAAAGAAAAATGAAGAATATTTGAACACCATTTCTACTCCTGTGCATCTAGTGACTTACTGATATACATAGAAAACGAAATAATAAAAAATGCGCCGATGTTTCTTCGGCGCAATCGAGTTTTCTGTGCAGCGTATACTGCTATACGAAACTCTCAGCCACGGCTCATGAAACTCTTAGCCGCGGCCCATGAAACTTTCAGCCACGGCCCGGTGGTGGCCTGTGTTGCTGGCCCTATAGCTGTGCCAGACGCACCATCATTGCTAACTTTAATCTTAAAGAAAATAAAAACTACTAAGGCTAGAGGGTTGTAATCTGGCATGTTTGATAATTGGAGGGTGGATGATCAACATACCAATTTGCAGCCCTCTAGCCTCAGTAGTTTTTAAGATCTGACGGCCGACAGAAAATGTGCGGACGGACAGACAAATACCCATCTCAATAGCTTTTTTACAGAAACCTAGAAACTGATAAAATAAAAAAATAAAAAATACCACTCTTTCGCAGTAAACATGCTGACAAAGAGAACAACTACAAATTGTCAGAAAAAGTTTCCCCCCCCCCTCTGGGGTTGCCAGACTACCTGGACGAGGCCCTCCTTAAACGGAAATGGTCATTATTCGAATTGGGTGTCAAAAGGATCACGTCAGATCTGACACTGATTTGGAAACTGTCAGATCGAGTCTGAAATGCGTCTTGAGATAAGATCATTGATCTAACCAGGGGTATCACATGTTGGTTCCTCTGGGAGACTGTTAACCAAAACGCCAAGCGCTACTTTTTATGGTGAGAACACATGCCTATACTAACTGACGGCTAGCAGCAAAATATAAATTGTAAATATATATATATATATATATATATATATATATATATATATATATATATATATATATATATATATATATATATATATTATATACATAATTATACATAATATACATTTATACATATATATTATTTATATATATGCATATATAATATACATATACTACATATACATATATATATATATATATATTTTGTTACGTGGGAGGGTCTTGGTTGATCATGTATTATTCAATTTACGTAATTTTTACGGCCCTGCAAACCAAGATTACACGTAACCTGCCACTTGAAGCCAAAAATTAACCTCAAAGACAGACGTTAATTAGCCAAAGGTCGCCAGTTAAGGGTTATTAACCTTAACAAAGAATATTTGAGATGAATTTGATTTTAAACGCAACGGTTCTTCCAAACATTCGGACGCGAGGCATACAAAAGCATCGAGATTTAACCTGATTTTGCTTACCTAAATCCTAGGTATTTTACTGGAATAATGGGGTTGAAGCTAACAATAAAATAATTAGGCTTAATCTAGACTTTGTAAACACATATACCCTAAGTGGTGGCTGAAGGAAGAAAACAAAGAAAAAATGTGAAATACAGAAAAGTACTAGTCAATCGACGAAGCTTCAACAAGAATCGGACTTACCGTGAATGTCGAAGTCGCTGCGCAAACGAGGGACCTCAGGAGTCGTATTCTGGCAGTCTTCCCAATTCACTAATTAAGATAGACGTAGGAGAGAAAGTAATAAAGAACAAAGAATATCGTTCGGGCACGCACGCAGCGTCACCCTGGTTCCGTGACCGCTGGGATCTCTCTGAATTTCCCGGACCTGGCCTGGGTCAAAACAGGCCTATCAGTCATGCCTTAGGCGTCACGCTTTGTTAAAACATTCGCCACGAGAGACAGGTAAAAGGAAAAAAGGACCTTAGGACCACCTATTTTTAAAGTTGAATATGGAAATTTTCCTATAGGGTGGAAGGCCTAACTTCCCTATCCCGTTCTCCAACGGACGTTAAGGTTTGAACTGAAGATGCTCCTATATAGACAACGTCTTTTCCCGGTCTCAGTCAGGCTGATATTTTTACAATCAAAAGTTACGAGGGCGAACAGCAGTAATATTTGTAAAAGCTCCCCCCCTTAAGAGGGCCTTCACTCCCTTTTCGGACGTGAAGGTCTATACTAAGCAAGCTGTTCGCCTCTCGTAGGTTACTCTCCTTCCCCTGAGCAGATTAGTCCTGGTTAGCCTACCTAGCTACAGAACTACCTAACCCTAGATAGGATATGAGCTATAATCACTACTTAACCTAATTCTAATAGTACTGGAAGGTGCTCACGGTTATTATAGGCTACCTCCTACAATCAAGATGTGTTTTAGACCTAGCCTAGTGGTACATTCTATGATATTCCCTAGCCTAACCTATCCTAACCCGACCGTAGCACCAACATAAGAGTTCATACTCTAACTAAATTACAACATGGTTTATGTTTAATACAATTAAAATTTACTAGTTAATTCATGAGGGTTGCCTCATATGATAAATGGGTGCCTCACTGAGGTCTTAGGCCATGCGTGTCACGAGCATCGTGGCTCGGTTCACAATAGTTAAGATTACTGAAATTAGTTAGGCTACTTACATGATTTACTGCGGCTCGGTGGTAAGTGGAAAGAACAAGGCTACTAAATTGATGTACTGTACTTTAAGGTGGCCTAGGCTAGGTACAAATAAAAGGAAGAGATCACACTGGCTACCTTCTCTGGGCAAGGGGCCAGGATCACTCTTAGATGTTAGGGCACTGTGCCAAGAGGGCACTAGTGCCAGGAGGAGCTTATAGCTCGGCAACTACTGGGCTCTCTTCCGCCCCTTCTTCTTCTTCTTCGGTTTCCTCCAAGGCCTATCAGTAGCTGGCCTAGCAGGTGATGAGAGCACCGACTCGGGGACAGGCCAGAAGGGCTAGCGGGGCGAAGTCAGGGGCAACTGCAAAAGCTGCGGGAGGACTCCCTACTCCGGCTGCTGCGACAACCGGAGCGAGAGCGATCTCGACTTCGCGTCCGAGGATGCCAGTTCCTGGTCTTCCAAGGGAGGGGTACCATTTCGATCCTCCAGGGGTTCATCCCCTGGATTCAAATTTTGCAAAGAAGAATCTTGCAAAGAAGAAGTTTCGGGTGCTGGAGGCTCTCCAGTCGCGATGATCAACTGCATGGGGAATCCTAAATCTCCCGGAGGAGGATTCGCCTCATGATTTAGACCCGGCATAGGGGCCTTTTCCATTGGTAGCTCAACGTCCGTGGCGGACGGAGTCTGGCACTGCTCAGTGCTCGCAAGTGGCACTGGCAGCAGTTGAGGGTCAGGCATGCCCGACAAGGGGTCCGGAGGTGCAATACCTCTCGGACGACTTGGGTTTGGCTGCGGCAGAGATTCCTGCCCCAGCGGGAGATCGTAGCCTCTCGGTGAGTTTTGTTCGGGGGCGTCCACTGGGCGTTGCTTGTTTGGGCAGCCCTCCCAATTTGTGGAGTGGTCTGCCCGCTTGCACGTCCTGCAGCGGTACTGCTCCTCCTGAATCTCTCTTCGCGGAGGGGGAGGACCTCTTGGTGGGCCAGCCCTTCGCAATTGGAGAGGGCTAGGCCTGGAATAGTTTGGGTTGTGCCCCTTCCGCGGACCACTTTGGTGGGCGGAAGGTGGAGGTTTGTCATTTTTGGGAGTTACAACTGGGGTTTCCGTGGAGGAGGTAACGTGGCTGCGGAGTGGCGTTGGTGACGGGCTTCCGCAGAGAAGATCCCGACCCAACAAGAAGACCACTCCGGGCCGAATTCCACCTACCACGCCAAGGCGGTGGGGTATCGTGCCCCAAGGTGTCATTACCTGGAGTTGGACCGTAGGAACGGTAATGGTGTGGCCCTCTATCCACTTCATTTCCCACCGCGTTTCTTCGTCAACCACAGCACCGGCTGGCACTTGGGCCCTAGTGATCAGGCTAATGTCTGCCGCAGTGTCTACTGTGACTGGAAGGGTCACGGGCAGGCTAGTGCTCTGAAGAGGGGCCACCAAGATGAACTGGGTTTCCAGTCTCTCGGGGTAAAGGATCCGGTGCGGACCAGCAGCAGAAAATGAAGTGCTGATTAGGTTGACAAATTTGGTGGTGGGGACATGATGCGGACAGGCCGGAGATCCAGCATTGTAGTGGCTAGCAGCCCCACAGGATTTGCACGGGCCTTTTGGATGGGCTCGGTGGCCTGCAGTAACTGTTGGAGGAGAGGGCTGAGCGGATGAATCGGGAGCGGAGTCCTGGCTGGTAGGGTTAGGCTGCTTATTAGTGCCAAGTTTGTATCGGCACTCAGCTTCAGCGTGGCCCCCCTTCTTGCAATAGTTGCATATGGTCTTGCTAGGCAGTCCATTCTTCGGCGAGTGGAGTTCGAGAGGTAGGCCGGAGGGATGATTCGCTTCTGAGAGGTGCTATGCGACTGATTGAAGGTTTCCACGAATCAGCCATGCGACAAGCTTCCATAAGTGTGGAGGGCTGTTTATCGTTAAGATATACCGCAGGGGCCCTGGCACACATTGGAAGAGGTCTTCTAGCATGGTCCGATTGAAGAGATCCTCAAACGTCGTGCAGGCCAAGGAGTCGAACCAGCGCGTGCATCGGACTGGGTTTTGTGACATGCCCATTCCGTCCAAGACCAGCCGACTTCCTTGGCAAGACCTCGGAACCGTTGTCTCCATTTTTCTGGGGTTATTTCGTAGGCCTTTGTAATGACTCTACGAACTTCCGCCATGTTGCCTCTCTGGCTCTTCTCCAGTGAGCGAAGCGCTGCCTTGGCTTTTCCTCCATATGCTTGGCTAGTATTAAGGCTCTCTCCGTCTCCGTGGTGCTGTAGTTATCGAAAAGAGCCTCGATCTCCTCCAGCCATGCTTCTGGCTCGTCCTCAGTCCACTTGGGGACTAGGGAATTGATGCTCGAAATTGGAGCGTTTGATGCAGCAGGTGTAGGACTGGAGGCTTGATGGCTAGCCATAGCTTCGGCATTCTCCATTTTCGCTCTCTCAAGCTCGAGCTCCTTCTCCTTTAGGGCTAACTCAGTTTCCTTGCAGGCTAACTCATGCTGTCTCCTTCTTTCCTCTCTTTCCTCTTCATATTGCCTTTGCTCGGCTTCATACTTCCTCTGCTCGAGTCTATCTTCCTTCTCCCGCTTGGCCAAGTCGTCCACTTGCTCCTTAACCCAGGTGGTAAGTTCCGAGCCGGTGAGACCTGCCGCTGTCCCCAGCCCCAGGAAAGTTTTATAATGCTCTGCTGCCATGGTTCTGGTGGGGAAGGGCGTCTAACCGGGTCGACTGGGCGTACTTGGGCAGCGAGGAAGTGTCTCTTCAATGACGTGGCACCCTTTCAAAAGGTGGCACTGTAGTTTGGGTGTGCCGTGTACAGGTCACACTGGTGGCACTTAGTATCCCTAGGCACTGGTGCAGGTTAGGTTCCAGAAGAACTTTTTCTTCTGTGTTCCCTTTGTTTTTCTTTAGTGGCACTTATGGTGCCAATGTGTTCCTAGGGACCCTCTACTGGAGTCCAACTAGGCTATGTGGGAGGAAAGGCACTCTACACCCCTGCAGAGTGCAACAATCGAATGAGAGAGAAAGGGAAGGTAAAAAGAGAGAGAGAGAGAGAGAGAGATAGAGAAGTAAGCTATTCAAGTGATGAGTGCTGCAAATTATTGGCACTGTGGAATAAAGTGAATTTTTTTTTTTTTTTTTTTTTTCTTAAAGATCCTCGTGAGTGGCTGGTCCCAGTACCGGCCCCAGTGCTGGCCCCTTCTTTTTCAGAGGGTGAAAACTACTGTTGGCTTCTGGTCTGGATAGCAGGCCTCACTCGTGACCGACAGTTTATCACTGTATCGTAAGTACTCTTAACTTGTCCTCATCTATTGTGGGACAGAGGTGTTTCTTTTATTTGGTTAAAGTATTCGAATTAATTAGCCTAGTGTCGGCCGTTCTTTCTTTGAAGAGGGTCACGTACACTTAGGTTAGGAATGCTTACTTGAATGACGAGAGAGAGAGAGAGAGAGAGAGAGAGAGAGAGAGAGAGAGAGAGAGAGAGAGAGATTTTCAGTCAGCGAATTTCTTGCTGCTTGAGAACATGTAAACAAAGATTTTATACATGCACAATGGCATGGATCTTAATAAAATGATATAGATGCGTCGTCTTGGCTTCCTTAGGGATTACTTTATTATCTTAATTTTCCCGGGAGCCGACGTCACAAAAGTTTATCGTAAAAATTTTAAATTTTCTTTATATGATTTTATAGTAGGTATTCGTATAGGAACTTGTTATTACTCCTAACTAAGGCCTAACTTTCCCTGCCTAAATTATCTTTTGGTTTTTTCCTAGCTAAGATATTAGGAGGTGGGTTCGCTACGAAAAGCAAAAAAAAAATATATGCCCCAAGAGTGGCGGGGAGCAGAGTCGAGGTCACAATAACAAGGTCGTTGAGATGGCGGCCAAGGTCCCGTTAGGCCTAAATTTCAAAACAACCTCGGCCGGCGAAGGAAACCCCAAAATGGCCGTTCTCTCACAAACAGTTCGAACAATTTCAAAACAACCGCGCGAACACGGCGGAGGGATCCAAGATGGCGGGTATTTTCTTTTTCAAACAAATTCAAAACAACGCAACAAATGCAGGTATCCAGATTTTACTTTAAATATACCAATCATGCATAGTGTTTTACGTTATGGATGGAAAACTAAAAAACCAACAACTTTGTGTCTTTTGTTATCGTATTCTCACCCGGACATTAAACAAAGAATGAAAAGAGAAATGCTAGCTTGCCTGCGTAAATTTACGTTGCTGAACGGTACCTTTATTGTAAAATTACTATTTCAGTTCGTTTGCTACTTCACTGACACGGTTTTGAATGATTCCCGCTATATGCAAACAATAACGATCGGAATTGCCGACGCGATTTCTACATTACTTTGTGTATATGAACTGGGCTCCGCGATTCGGCCTTTGAATTCGTTACTTGAACGACTTGACTCACGATCCGAACACGGTAATGTCCTTGTCTTAGACGTTATAAATTATGACTCTGCTCTCGACGCACCCTTTCCTATACGCTAATTCTCGCTACACTTGTTACTAACTATTCTCTTTACTGCTTATTATTATGCCTCGTTCCTTGTTTGGAAGAATGAAATGGAGTTCGATATCTGACTTTTATTTTTTGGAATTAATGTAATTTTAATTTCCTTTTCTCCAGATTCTTTCTCTAAAATGTACTTTAGATTCTACGCAAGGTCGCCAATGTTACGTGGGAGGGTCTTGGTTGATCATGTATTATTCAATTTACGTAATTTTTACGGCCCTGCAAACCAAGATTACACGTAACCTGCCACTTGAAGCCAAAAATTAACCTCAAAGACAGACGTTAATTAGCCAAAGGTCGCCAGTTAAGGGTTATTAACCTTAACAAAGAATATTTGAGATGAATTTGATTTTAAACGCAACGGTTCTTCCAAACATTCGGACGCGAGGCATACAAAAGCATCGAGATTTAACCTGATTTTGCTTACCCTAAATCCTAGGTATTTTACTGGAATAATGGGGTTGAAGCTAACAATAAAATAATTAGGCTTAATCTAGACTTTGTAAACACATATACCCTAAGTGGTGGCTGAAGGAAGAAAACAAAGAAAAATGTGAAATACAGAAAAGTACTAGTCAATCGACGAAGCTTCAACAAGAATCGGACTTACCGTGAATGTCGAGTCGCTGCGCAAACGAGGGACCTCAGGAGTCGTATTCTGGCAGTCTTCCCAATTCACTAATTAAGATAGACGTAGGAGAGAAAGTAATAAAGAACAAAGAATATCGTTCGGGCACGCACGCAGCGTCACCCTGGTTCCGTGACCGCTGGGATCTCTCTGAATTTCCCGGACCTGGCCTGGGTCAAAACAGGCCTATCAGTCATGCCTTAGGCGTCTACGCTTTGTTAAAACATTCGCCACGAGAGACAGGTAAAAAGGAAAAAAGGACCTTAGGACCACCTATTTTTAAAGTTGAATATGGAAATTTTCCTATAGGGTGGAAGGCCTAACTTCCCTATCCCGTTCTCCAACGGACGTTAAGGTTTGAACTGAAGATGCTCCTATATAGACAACGTCTTTTCCCGGTCTCAGTCAGGCTGATATTTTTACAATCAAAAGTTACGAGGGCGAACAGCAGCAATATTTGTAAAAAATATATATATATATATATATATATATATATATATATATATATATATATATATATATATATTAGATGACTAATATTGTTTGATATCGGAGCCATTATACCTTAGAAATACGTACCTCCAAAGTAATTATAATTCCCTTTGGGTTTAAGTTATTTCCAAGGTAGTGTTAATTGCTTACTAGGCAATACTAGTGGCCTGATATTTGTGAACGTAAAAAAGTCAAGTATTTGTAAATGACAAATACACACACACACACATATATATACACACACACACACACACACATATATATATATATATATATATATATATATATATATATATATATATATATATATATATGGTGCAGTATGTGAAAACAAAGTAAAAAACATCAGAAAGACTTATCGTAATTCTGTGAGAAACAAAACTAAACAAATGAGTAAATAAGTGAATACTGAATAGCGGGAAAGGGATAACATACACTTCATGATTCAAGATGAGCTGTCACCTCTTCGAGTTATGAAAGCCCTCGACTCTCAACTATTTAAGAACATGAAGATAGTTTTTATTTTCTTTGGGTCTTAAGGCTTCAGTCATAAAAATCATGCATATAAGCATGCATCCATATGCAGAAACATGCATACAGTTTTAACCTTTTTCAAGGCAATGATATGGATACTGAGACCTTTCAAGTTTAAAAGAGTTCCCAGTGGTGTGTTATGTTACAGGTTGGGTACTATAGTTTTTGTTCGGATTTGAAAACTTTGGCAGGTAACTATTTTCGCGATATTCCGTAAAATCTACCCATTAACTTTTCTATGTTCTACCTTAATCACACTTTGGTTATCCATTATGTGGCAGATTATCAGAGAAGCTGATATTCTTTATTGACAAGTTCCATAATAATAATAATAATAATAATAATAATAATAATAATAATAATAATAATAATAATAGCCCCATATAACATTCACACTAATAAAGCGTGAAAGAGATACAGAGGGGAAGAGAGGATAGGGGTGGGGGAGAGCGGAAAGGGGGAGGGAGGTAGAGGGGAAGACCCACACACGGAGAGGGGGAGGGGGCAGAGGGGAAGACCCACCAATACGACAAAGGATCGAAAGGCGCGAAATTCCCAAAACAAAGAAGCGTCGATATTTTTCCAACAGTCCCGATGGAAATTGAGCCAACGGTTGACTACCGTGTATATGCTCCACGGTCACCTGATTAACGTGATTATTCGGCTAATCAGCGCTGCATCCATTGATGAGGGCTGCTATTCTCACTCCATCGCAGGCAATACAATAACGGTAATGAATTGCATTACGCCAGAGCCAATGGCAGGTTGCCTCCGGTAATCATCGGTGATGTCAGTCGACGAGATCATTGTATGATCGTCACGGGCAGCTTCCGTTCTTGCGCAATTAGGCCGTTTCCGTCTTGTGAGATAACTTGGATAATTCATCAAAGGAAGGTCACTTGATTTTTTCCTGGGCGAAGTGATTCTGTTACGGAATTTTCTTTTTAAGTTAGTCTCAGTTCCCTTCGCACAACAGAATTCAAAATTGTGGTCATGTGAAAATGTTTCTCTTTTACGTGACAACAGCCAGATACCATAATTAAAAAGGCTCGTACGCGGTAGTTCACGTTATTGAAGCCAGGGAAAATTCCCTAGAAAAATGGGGAAAGCGGCATTCCTCTGGACACCATCAAACGTAAACGCAGCCGCCGCCATTCGCCAATTTTCCTCGCCAGAGGGCGGAGAGCCCTTAATGAGTTCGGTTGACACCTGGCAACATATTCATCGGCAAAGGTCCTGCTATTGCCTATTTTTCTCTCTCTCTCTCTCTCTCTCTCTCTCTCTCTGCCTTTGCCCATTACCCCTTCTTTACACCGGACTTTCGTTTCACCTGAGGACTTCAAAGTTAAGGACTTCAAAGTCGAAATTCAAACAACGCCCGAGTCTTATTTTTTTTTTTTATCGAATTTTAAAATGGGCTCGTCTTGTTCTTGTTTCCCTTCTGTGAACGTCCGTAAAAGTGGGCTTACAAAGAGTATACTCTGCGCTGTGCGCACTGCTTGAAGAGAGAGAGAGAGAGAGAGAGAGAGAGAGAGAGAGAGAGAGAGAGAGAGAGAGAGAGAGAGAGAGAGAGATTTGATTCACTGTGCGAAGAAATATAATGAAAATGAATGAACAAGTAAATTATTAATCCATGAGAGAGAGAGAGAGAGAGAGAGAGAGAGAGAGAGAGAGAGAGAGAGAGAGAGAGAGATTTGATCCAATGTGCGATAGAGACAATGAAAATGAATGAACGCGTAAATTCCCATTAATTCACGTGTATTTGACTGTGTGAGAGAGAGAGAGAGAGAGAGAGAGAGAGAGAGAGAGAGAGAGAGAGAGAGAGAGAGACGTGATTCTAAACGGGAACGGAAGCGGAAAAACTCAAAGAAATACGAAAGCAGCTTGAAGAAGAACGCTTAAGCTTTAGAGGCGAATTGTGGAAAACTTACGAGACAGATAAAACAAGACACAAAGAAGCAATCGATCGATATCAAAGGAAAAAAAAAAAGAGACACAAAGAAGCGGGCGATATCAATAAGAACACGTTCAAGAGAAACGCGAATAAAATGAAGAATAACTTGAACGACATAAAAAAAAAACAAGTAAAAAATGCCCCGAAGTTTCTTCGGAGCAATCGAGTTTTCTGTACATAGCATAATGCTGTATGAAACTCTCGATGTGCTGCAGTATGAAACTCTCAACCATGACCGGACAGGGTTCAGTTGCTCCCCAGATGCGGTCAAGTGAAGATGCATTGGCGGCTAGCACCTCTAGGAATGCCAGACGCACGATCATGGCTAACTTTAACCGTAAATAAAATAAAAACTGCTGAGGCTTGAGGGCTGAAATTTGTATGTTTGATGATTTGTAGCCCTCTAGCCTCAGTAGTTTTTAAGATCTGAGGGCGGACAGAATAAGTGCGGACGGATGGCCAAACAGCCATCTCAATAGTTTTCTTTTACAGAAAACAAAAAACTCGAAGAAAACGACCCATGTTAGGAATAAACACTTTTAAAAAACATAGATTTAGTGGAATGGAGTATAAAATTTATGCCAAACGCCAAGCTCTGGGACCTATGAGGTCATTCAGCGCTAAAAGGGAAATTGAGAGTAAAAAGGTTTGAAAGGTGTAACAAGAGGGAAACCTCGCAACCGCCCAATGAAACAATTGTTAAGAGAGAAGAAAAGTAAGATGGAAGAAAGACAATATGAAGACATACGGTAAAAGAAATGATTAGGGTTGCAGCTAGGGGCCGAAAGGACCCTGCAAAGAACCTACAGCAATGCCTACATTGCAAAGCGTAAGGCGCACTGACGGCACTACCGTACTACGAGGAACATGGAATTAAAAGGAAAATACAGAGTTCAAATAGGCAACATATACTCTAAAGCAATATTGACAGCACAGAGAAGGACCGCGAAAACTGTAGACAAATACGCGGGCGATGGCGATAGAAATAACTTATGTAAAACTAGAAGGTAGGACGAAAGTACTGTAGCAACTGTAGAACTGTCGGTTCGCCCCGTATCTGCTACTCCCTCCTGCCTGTATATCGAGAGGCTGATAAACAAGAACAGACTTCCAGACCACAGGGCACATGTAACGCGTCAATGTAAATGTAACGTTGATAAGAGCAGGACAAGGACCCCAGACCATCAAAGGCAACTAGAAATCAAAGTAACGTACAAGCGATCAATACCAGGCGGACATCTTTATAACTGGTATTCTAAGGAATATCAGAAGGTAACGATATGCAATAAACGAAAGAGGAAAATCTAATAGCATAGAGGAACTCGGGGCGAGAAAATCAGAAGGTAACGATATGAAATAAGCGAAGGGGGAAAATGTAATAATATTGAACTTCGGCCGAGAAAATCAGAAGGCAAAGATATGAAATAAACAAAAGAGGAAAATTTAATAATACAGAACTTTGACCGAGAAAATCAGAATGTAACGATATGAAATAAACGGAAGGGGGTAAGGTAAAAATATAGAAAAACTTTGGCCGAGAAAATCTGAATGTAACGACATGAAATAAACGAAGGAAGAAAATATTACAATATAGAAAAACTCGGGCCGAGATAGACAGCGAAACGAAACAGGTATTCTAAGAATTGACGAGTGGAAAGAATTAAAAAAAAAAAGGAACACTGCATTTTGGAAAAGCGGCACCAGCTGCTGCCTAACTTTACAAAAGGGGAAAAGACAGTGTAAAAAAAAATAGCCGTACAACAGAAAGTATTTCTGTAAGGGCACATATACACATACACAGACACAGACACAGACACACACTCCTATTCAAAAGAGAGGATGCTCAACGGTGCGTATCGATCTGCTGTCAGTCAGAGGCTATCGATTCGACAGCGAATGCCTGTCGGCCTTTCGTCACCCAAAAATGGCAAACGTTCCTCTTTTGAAAGGAACTGCGACTTATTAGTACCATGAAGAGGAACACGCGATCATTCATTAGGTTCTTTTTCCTTTCTTTTCCTCCCTGGGCAAATATCTCTTTCCTCTCTACTCTTCGTTTTGTGTGATGTTTCCTCGTTGGTAAAACTTTGCACTGAGAAATTTTGTATATACTGAAAATTTTTTTTCTTTTTCTATTTCTTTTTTTTTTATTTTGAAAAATTTCTGTTCTACTTTTATTTTTGGATAAAGATCGAGAGTACCCTTAAGTTACTTAATCTAGACAAGCTGGACTTTAGCCTAAAGCTATGGAACTAAAATAATAATTATTCAGCAAAATGTTTTACAAATAAAAATGCTTGGGGATTAAATAAAAGATGGGCACCTTATTATTATTATTATTATTATTATTATTATTATTATTATTTATTATTATTATTATTATTATTATTATTATTGATTTGTTGATTATATTTCTCGAATATTTGCTGTTAAGAAGGAGGTGGCCATTTTATTTTTTTATTTAATCCTCAAGTGTTTTTATCTGTGAAACAACAACAACAACAACAACAATAATAATAATAATAATAATAATAATAATAATAATAATAATAATAATAATAATAATAATAATGGCAGTAGTAGAAGTAGTGATAGTATACGTCGTACCTAACACTCCCTAACTGGATGAAAAGTGAAATAGAAACACCTTGATAAATGAAATAATTTCCTGATTATATCAGTCGGCTTCGTGAT
>NC_089745.1:49743993-49756493 GCF_040412425.1 Macrobrachium rosenbergii
AGGACACAGACAGGAAAACGTTAAAAGATGAGGAAAGACCGAAGACGGAGGAAACGAAGAGGCGAGAGATGAGGAGATGAAGAGAAGGAAGAGGGGGAGGAAGAGGAGGAGTAAGGAGGGATGAGAAGGGCAGAGAGAAGAAAATATTAAAAGATGAGGAAAGGGCGAAGACTGAAGAAACGGAAAGGGACAATATGAGGAGGAGGAAGCAGAGAAGGGGAGGAGGAAGGTGGGATGAGAAGGACAGAGAAAGCAAAATATTCAAAGATGAGAAATGATAAAGAGATCCAAAAAATAAAGGAGCTGAAGTCCAAGAATATAAATGTGGAACTGGGAGAAAACCCTACGCCTGTACTGAGAAATAATGGTCAGAGAGGCTGAACAGCAAGAAAGGAGGTAAAGTAAAAGGTTTAGTGGGTGCAACTATATATGAGCCGAACGAACGCTGCAAACACCTTTCAGTAGTGTCTACAGCGCACCACGTGAGGTGCACTGACGGCGCTACCCCCATCCCCCATCCAACGGGGGGAGGAGTTGAGAGGAAGTGGGAGAGGTGAAGCATATGAGGGGAAGGAATAAGGATGAGAAAACAAAAAATTTACGTAAAAAATTTTTAAATCTATGATCAGTATGGATAAGGGAAGTATAAAAATTTTAACCAAGTTATAAAAAAAAAAAAACATAAAAGCCTGATCAAAGAGGGAAGAAATACCGAGGGGTCTGAGGCCTGAATAAAGAGGGGGAAGGTGATGATGATGATGATGACGTTGATGATGGTGATGATAATGATGCTGATGCTATGATGATAGGGCGAGTGATATCCCCAGGTGTGCGGACCCAATTCCCCTCTCACGCTTGTTATTAAACCCTTTCCCCGGCCGGGGACGGCCTCGGTCTCCCCTGCGTCAGGTATGTGTGTGTATATATGTGGGTCCTCGTGTATGTATACTCGTATATATACATATACATCTAAACCCCTTCCCATCCACCACTGGGCCGTAATCAGACCTTAATCTTCCACACGCTTCGATTAATATACATTAATCGTGATTGTCGCAAAGGGGAGAAATGAAGAGAGATGGGGAATCGTTGGGGAATCGCTGGGGAGGAAGATGGGGAACAGCTCGGGTATCTTGTGATGGTGGTGTAGCTCGGCCGTGGGGGATTCGTCGTAATGTATGTGTGGTAGCATTTTGGCGATTAGGTGAAGCTGGCATGCAAATGATTTGATGGTAAATGATGCGTGATTTCCTAATAACGCGTGATTTCCTATACATCAAATGTAATGTTCGAATAACAAGTAGGCTCTAATAACGAATAATCTATTCGGGCCCAACGGCGATGAATAAACTGATCCCGATTAAAAAGAAAAATACGTCATTCCCTAAACAGGAAGTTCAAAAATTGAATATTATCATTAATATTATTATTCAGGAGATGAACCCTATTCATATGGAACGAGCCCACACGGGCCATTGACTTGAAATTCAAGCTTCCACATTAGTGACAAAAGGTAAATGGAAATACAGAAAGAAGAGATCGCTTATTAAAAAAAGAGAGGAATAAATCAACAAATGAATATTATACCAGAATACAAACAAAACAGAAAACACGCAATTTCAATTCGATATCTCGTTACCTTAACCTATATCTCGAATCGTACTTCCCAGTGTTTGTTCAATGGCGATTTTGAGCTGGGAATAATTATCATAAACACGGCGCGCCCTGCCAGGCTAATCAGCGCTTATTATTACAATTCTATTTTACGGCTATCGGAGCCCTGATTAAAATGCATTCCTATATCTTAAAATCGCAGACCGTAAAATTAACTATGGGTAAACGTTTGTCCATACCTGCGTTATTTTATGTTTATTGTCGATGCTCGCTTTCTCCTTTATTATTATTATTATTATTATTATTATTATTATTATTATTATTATTATTATTATTATTATTATTATTATTATTATTATCTCTTTGTTTTGGCTCTGAAGTGACTGGTTGTATTTTTGCATTTTCTTTGAGATTATTACCGCAGGCATGTCTTACAAGTTATGTTACTTTCTCATGCATGTCCCACTAATTATGTCAATTATTTCTTAGACATTTCTGACTAATTACGTTGCTTATTTCTTGTCCGCGTCTCACTAATTACGTTATTTATTTCTCAAGTCTTCTACTTAAGGTTCATTAACAATTCACAAAATCGTCCCAACATATGGTAGCCTTAATCTGGTAAAAACACATTAATAAGATGTACAATTAGACACACATGGACACTCTCTCTCTCTCTCTCTCTCTCTCTCTCTCTCTCTCTCTCTCTCTCTCTCTCTCTCTCTCTCTCTCTCTCAGTACACACACACGTATATATATGTATGTATATATATATATCTACATATACTATATATGTATATATATCTACACATACTATATATATCTATACATATGTATATATATCTACACATGCTATATATATCTATATATATACGTATATATATATATATATATATATATATATATATATATATATATATATATATATATATATATATAAATGGATGTATGTATGTATGTATGTGTGTGTGTTTGTGCCAACATAACTCTGAAACGCAGTGAGAAATTTCAACCAAACTTGGTATACATATGAATTACTATCTGCAAATCAGTACTATGGGTCAGCACTGTGGGGGTGAGACATCACTAGCACCAAAGGGCACTAAAGGGGGTGGGGACAGGAAGGGCTTCCCTGAAACGGGGATGATTATGCCCGTAGACTTAGTAACTTTACGAATTTACCTTACCTAATTTCAGTATACTCGTACATATGACTTACCATCTGGAAAAGAATAATGTGGGAGTAAGATTTCAATGGCACCAAAGGGAGTGGGGGTTGGGAAGAGAGAGAGAGAGAGAGAGAGAGAGAGAGAGAGAGAGAGAGAGAGAGAGAGAGAGAGAGAGTTTGTCGGTTGTCATTCAGAGTTTTCTGGGCAGCGCCAGGTTGTCACCTAGCATATATATATATATATATATATATATATATATATATATATATATATATATATATATATATATATATATATATATATATATATATACTGTATATATATATAGCCGACCGGTCAGAGAGGCGGACACTTTGCTATCCGTGTAGACACCCCGGGATTATGTATGTAATCAACGGATAGGTTTGCTAAAAGCAAACGGGTGTTACAGACTAATACACACACAAACAAAACCACTCCAACATCTTATAAAAACATAACAGACACCTCACACGTCTCGAACTGTCGACCTAACCGCTCAATTCTCCTCGCTGATGGGAGAAAGGGACCTGGTGATTTGGTACGATACATGTACATGCGCTACCGGGGTCTAAGCGATGTCAGGCAGGGCAGCCGATCGAGACTACGGTCTACCCCAAAGCCAAATGAAAGTCCTTCAAAAGAAGGCATCGTGCTTACCCCATACAAAAAATTGGAGAAAGCACGTTAAAAGAAGAAGAATATATATATATATATAGAATACACACACATATATATATATATGTATATATATATATATATATATATATATATATATATATATATATATATATATATATATATATATATATATATATATATATATATATATAATATTTCAGCAGACAGAAAAATGAACAGCTAAAACACGGAAACAAGAAGAGAATTACAAAACCTGACAGCAGTCATCGAATTGTGCAATCTGACTGATGTTGTTCCATTGAATAACCGCGAGAAGAAGTGGCAGGTTAAAGCCGGTCGTTACAAAGACACCTGAGATTATGAGGGCTTTCCTCAAACTGAATGAAACTGTGGCAGAGGAATTATCTTAAAAATGAAGGAATTATATATATATATATATATATATATATATATATATATATATATACTGTATATATATATATATATATATATATATATATATATATATATATATATATATATAAATATATATTTTAAAGACTTCAGTTTTTGTTTTTTTTTCAGCATGAATACTTCAAAGACAGTTTTCCATATCAGCGACCCCACCGACTTCTTGCCTTATTGGTTTACCTTCATTTTTAAAGATAATGTGTATATATATATATATATATATATATATATATATATATATAGACACATATATATACATATATACACACACATATATATATATATATATATATATATATATATATATGTATGTATATAAGATACACACACATACAAATTCCACAAAGAAAGACTGAAAAATACTCACACATATAAAATCATGATCATACATAGGGCCTACAAGCAGATGCACATTTTACCTAAAAACAAACACACACACAGGCACACATACACTCACAAACATTTCCGCACACACCACACCCGTTCGCCGCCGCAATTTCCTCGAGAATATTTAGCAGCGTCCTTGTTTCGACTCGCACGGCGAAGGCACGGTGACGATCCAGGTGTAGCCCAGGCCATAATGGATAAATACGGGGCTTTCAGCAACCAAATGAGACCATAATTGCCTATGATGGAAACCCGCCGCCAGAGTTTACGGGAGGGGGAATCGTCCTTCGATATTTTGGTAGGAGCGGGAAATCTGGTCTTGGTTCCAGACGCTCCGTACTGTGTGTGATGGTCTGAGATAAGTTGGGAATCAACATTATTTCGTCGACATTTAATATTGTATCGATCTGGAATAGGTTAGTGGATATTAATGGTGCGTCTATACTACGGTAAAAACATGTTACGAACTAGACGCTACGAATTGAGCGTGTTCTGAGATAAATTGGCGATCTTGAATAGGTTAGTGGATAATGAGGGTGCCCCTATACACTATAGTAAAAACATAAACCAGACTGTGCATGTTCGAAGATTAACTGGGAACCAACATGATTTCACTGCCATTTAATTTTATCGATCTGGAATAGGTTAGTGGATATTATGGGCGTGTCTACACTACAGCGCAAACATGCTATAACGCATTCCAGCAATTTACCTCTTACATATTACAAACAGGCTGGAAATAAGTTAATGAATGTAAGTCAGGAATCATCAACATTATTCCACTGCCATTTAAATTTTGTGGATCTGGAACAGGTTACTGGATTCTAATGGTGAATTGACACTACAGTAAAAACATGTTATAAACACGGCGACAACTTATCTCTTACATATTACAAACAGGCTGGGAATAAGTCGGCGACCATAATTAGAGAATGAACCTTAGGTCAATACTATTATTAAATTATCTACTTGTATTCAACCTGTTTGTGATGTCTGTGCGATAAGTCGCAGACGTGTTTATGACATGTACTGTAGTGTGGACGCAACCTAATAATAGTAACAAGAGTAACCACAAAGCAAAAACAATTAAGCTCACTGAGATGACACTAATTATACAAGCAATAATAACATTCGTAACACTAATTATACAAACAATAATAACAACATTCGCAAGTTAAAATGTCACTAAATACACTAACAATAACAACACTCATCGTTAGATTCTAACGCACAATCCCAACTACAATGTTCTTTTGAGCAGCATACCAGACGGCAAAGTGACAGTTACTGTGTGAAAAATGTCATTCAACCAAAATGACTGTGATGGGGTGTAATGCTCATCACAAGGTCATAACAAAAGGCATACCAGCAGGGGGTTTCAGGAGCTTCAACTTTTTTTCAGCACAAGAGTCAACATGCAGTGTGCTTCTAATTTTACGGCTCCCCTTCTATCGTTTAATATTCTTGACCATGAGAACTTTTATTCTAAATCTGGGATTGAAATGTCGGCAGAGAAACAGCAGCTCAGCGCTGTACCTCCTCGAAATTACAGATGGAGTAAAACTGTTAACATATATTCAAATTAGCATGTAACACTTAAGTTTACTTTCCTAATTCATTTCTAACAAGCAGGCCGACACGGAAATTTTATGCTTTCACCACTACAGATCTGAAGGAAATTAGAGAATACAGATTACATGCATCAGCAAAAACAAGAGTATGGATAACATTTCAAATCCTTACTATTCAACGCAAGCATTCCATGCGACAACAGCAAGGAACTGCGCAATTAAAGAGCACCTTACAATAAGTACTGTCTGTTTAGCGATAAATAGAAGCTAATATGTATAACCGTATACACAGATTGTCCAGCAACTATGGCAAACAAGTCTTTGCAAAGGTTTTTATTATTGTCCCCTGGCAACCCGCTGGTCAACAGTATATCCGATTTCTGAAAAGTTAGTTGGACCAAGTCCAGAGTCTACACTAGGCCTTTTACACCCTAGCAAGGCCTACCACACAATGGGAAGTCATTAGGCAAGGCCCCTTACTGGCATATGTAGGGCTCAATCTAAATCAACAAACCAACTTCACGGTTGGTTGCCATGGGCATGACATTGAGACCTTCAGATTCGTAAGCCGCTAAGGCGATGTTAAAATAACTCATTAACGGGGGGGCGGGGCGGGTGGCAAGCTCTCTGCTGTTCAGCAGTTAAATGGAAACTAAAGAAAGTTATTATATTTATGAACCGTTGTATAGATCAACAAAAAATGAAGATATAGTATTAAAGATGCATAAAAAATACACAGACAACAGTAAACTTATTTATGAAATTTAGCCTGTCAAACCAAGCACTGGGACACTTTCGGCCATTTAATGCACAAGACAGTGAAAGTGAAAAGAGTGAGTTGGAGTGGTTGGACAGCAATGTACAGAGATCCAGAGCATAAAGATCTAAAGAGGATCCAAAAGTGGAACTGGAAGAAAATCCCACAGTTACACTAAGAAGTAAGAGGTTTAGGAAAGCAATACTGTAGAAAGGAAGAAGGAATGGAGGCAAAGTTAAAGGTTAAAACTAGATGCAGCTAGGGGCCGAATGGACGACGCAAACACCCTTTAGTAATGCTTACAGTGCACCATGTCAGGTGCAACGTCGGCACTACCCCCTCTACGAGGACGGCTATAGTGATGTTAAAATAACTCATCAACTTGGGAGGACACAGGTTCTTTGCTGTTCCACTAATAAATGGAAGCAAAAGAAGGTTCTTATATTTCTAAGTTTTGTACTGAGCTACATAACACAGAAAGAGATAAAATTAAAGAAGTATCAAAATATATACAGCCGGCAGTAAAATTTAACGCGTAAAGAACCAGCAATGAAACACATATCAAATAATATATATATATATATATATATATATATATATATATATATATATATATAATATATATATATATATATATATATATATATATATCTATACATATATAAATAAATATATATTGTATATATAAATATATTTGTAATTTTACACACACACACACACACATATATATATATATATATATATATATATATATATATATATATATATATATATATATATATATATATATATTGTAGCGGACTTTCAAACGGTTGTTTGTGCTGTTTAAGTATTTATTACTCTAAAGATTTGGGTGTCTGTAAATGCTGTTTACCCTTAAACGAGCATTAATATTGTTACTGTCTATTTGCTAGTGGTTGCTTCCAGGCTGCTTATATTTTAACGTTTAGTCTTTAGTAGCAAGGTCTGACTGACAGACCATAAGTGAATACGCTCTTGTTTTGAATTTGGATAACCGTTTACATATAGTCGGGTGGACTTCGTGAGTGATATTATTTACTGTATTAGTCACTATTAGTTGTATTTTGTTGTATCTATTTATTCTTTGCATTTAAATATTTTGTCTTTATTTTCGTTATACCATAAGCAGTTCGTATTTTGTCATTACTTTGTGCAGTTTTATTTGTCATTTATTTTGTGTTTTTTCTTCTTTGTAGACTTCACCGAATAAAGAGAAGTGGTAGAAGTGGTTTTCCTTGACTTGTGGAATCTCAACGTTGTCCAAATTAGTGAAGTAAATCCAAATGACTTCTGCCATGGAGGACTTTGTAGCAGCGGACTACGGAAAATTAAAAAAAACTCAGATATACTTGAAGTCTCAAATTACCCGAGGGATAAATAGGCTAAAGGAACTCCTTGAAAAGGGCTGTACCGACAATGTTGAAATAAATCGCAGAATATCCATGATGGAGGGACAAATAAATAATTTTCAGGAAATTTTGAATCTGATGGAAAAAATTCTATCATGCAATGATCTAATATATAACAAAGAAGGTAATATGACCGAGTGGGCTCGTGATCTGGAGACCCAGTCAGAGGAGTTGGACTCAAGAGCTGTCATATTGTCTTCTCTACGCTCGGAGTTTTTAGACAAGCACACGCCAACTGACTCTACAAAGGACGAAGAAATGTTGAAGCTTATCGAGAAGCTTTCGACTAAGTTGGATGATATTCGAATAGCAGAGAAATCACGACCTGCTATCCGAATTCCAGGTCTTCATGCACCGTGTTGGGATGGAGCAACCCGAAACTTTCAGTCGTGGAGGGTTTGAATGGACCAATACTTTGAGTCAGCTGGTATGACTGATGGTAAAGAAAAGCTCATGATCTTGTTAAATGGCAACGCATTACCAAAAGTAGTTCAAGATACTATTGTGGATTGCAGTTCTGTTGATGGTGAAAATGGAGCTTGGAGGCGCCTTGAAGAGAAGGTACCAACATCTGCCATCATACGAGATGTACTACTTGGTTTAGAAGCCTTGAAACCAATGAAGTCTACAGCAGCAAGGGAGATGAGACAGGTTTTGGATGGACTGACTGATTTTGCTCGGCGAATGAGAGAACTTGGTCAAGAAAGGGAATTGGATTCATTCATGACAATTGAAATCGCCAGCAGAAAGATCGAATCTGGAATTTATTACGAATATATGTGGCAATCAAAATGTCATAATCAAACATTAGCAGAGTTGATTACATATCTACAGAGAGAAACAGAAGCTAGAGAGCGTCGAGAACATCCCCATTCCCTGAGTGATAATACTAACAAGTCAGCCGTAAACTATTTTAGAGACAAAAGCTCAGAATGTGATGAATCCTTGGCTACATTGGTTGATGATGGGAGGGCTTGCCCCTTTTGCATAGATAAAACTCATTTGATCATTAAATGTCCTATCTTTATATCAAAAACCAAGGAAGAAAGACGAAGGATGATTGTGAGCAGTAAGAGATGTTTCTTTTGTCTTAGAGCCAACCACAACGCAATCAATTGTACACGCCCGGATAAGAAACGCTGTGTAGATTGCCAACTTTATCATCATCGATTTGTAGCCTGCCCGCCATATGGAACTAAAGTACAGCCAAGGACTTTTTCTGGGTTGGAAAGTTCACGGGCGGGAGGTACTTCTGCTTTGAACACGAATCTAACTCTGTCGGGAGATGCTTCTGAGTGCAACATTGGTCATGCACGGGAGGTTGCTTCAGATGCAGATGCAACATTCAACACAGTAGGGACCCTGAACTCAAGCCAGGAAGGAAAAATTCATCGACGCTACTCCCCTACAACATACGTAGAACTGCAAGATGTTGAGAAAAAATGGCATCGTGTGGTTGCATTTATTGATACAGGTGCCGATACAACATTGCTTAAGTTATCCACAGCCAAGCATTTTGGCTTGCAAGGTGAACCATTCAAGTTTCGATATGGAGTAGCTGGAGGAGGTATTGCTGAGGAAAGCAGTGCCAAGTTTTCTATCCAGATTAGACCAGTGAATGGAATTAAGTTATACAATGTAATTGCAATTGGAATTGAGAAACCAGCCCATAACAGTCCTGCAGTTGGAGGGGATATTTTTGATGAGTATCCTCATCTGAATGCTGCCAAGGGAACGTTACCCACAGATGAAGCAGAAATTGATATCATCATTGGTTATGACTATTATTTCCTTACAATGCCAGTTGAGAGCGTAAAAGACTCTGTGTCTCCTGAATCGTCTCCAATTGCCGTCAGAAGTATCTTGGGATGGACCATTTTTGGGGGGAATATTCCAAAATCCAAACCACATGCTGCATCCAGGGTCCAGTTTTTGAGTCATTTGGAGGATTTGCAGAAATTATATACATCTGATGTTGTTGGTGTTAAACCAACAACATTGTGTGTTTGCTTAGATAAGGAAATAGCAGAGTCTCAGTTCATAAAACATTGTCGAAATAAGCTTTGCATTAATGCGGATGGTCGCATGACTGTGGAAATGCCTTGGAAGCCCGGTTTCCCTGAAGCATTGGAGTGTAACAAGCCTCAAGCAGAAATAAGACTTATGAGCCAAGAAAAAAGATTAATTAAGAATGGAACCTTTGATGAATATAGCGAAGAAATCCAGAAATTAATTGACAGTTGCTTTGTCAGAGAATTATATCCAGAGGAATCCAGAGATGAGGGATGGTACTTACAACATCATGCTGTATATCAGCTACACATATCAACAAAGGTTCGCATCGTATGGAATTCTGCTGCCAAGTTCAATGGCTTGTGTTTGAATGATGGATTTTACAAAGGGCCAGATTTCTTGAACTCTCTTCTGTATTGCCTTCTTCACTGGAGAATGAAAAGCATAGGAATTGCAGGCGATGTTCAAAAAATGTTTAATCAAATACTTATGGCTGAAAAGGATCAGAGATATCACCGGTTTGTATGGCGTTTTGATTTATCCTCTCCAATTCGCCACTGGCAGTGGCTGCGCCTTCCTTTTGGGGATAAACCAGCACCAGACATAGCTATGATGGCGGTACGCACTTTGGCAGATACATTCAAGGAGGAGGAACCTATTGGAGCAGAGTTAATTAACTGTCGCATGTACATGGATGATGTGATTGAATCATTTGATAAGAGTGAATTAGCTATTGCAGCCACGGATCAGGTGGATCGGATATTAAGAAAAGGATCCTTCAGAATAAAAGAATGGCATTCTAATGACCCCTCTGTTGACCGATGCCCAGAAGACAAGCAAACACGGGTTTTGGGTCATGTATGGGATAAGGCTACGGATAGTGTGGCTATTCAGCTAGAGAAATTCAGTGAGGAGTTTTCAAAACTAACAAAGCGGAAGGTTGCTAGTTTGGTATCAAAGTTGTGGGATCCTACAGGTATGTTATCTCCTGTAACAATTAGATACAAGATTTGTCTTCAGGATTTATGGGCTAGTGGAGTTGGTTGGGATGATGAATTGAGTGAAGAACAAATCAAAATGTGGAAGGGATATGTTCATGAAATGAATCAACTAATTGGATTTAGACTAGCTCGGATGATAAAGCCAGAAGATTCTCTAGGAGACCCTCAACTTCATGGATTTAGTGATGCCAGTGAATCTGCCCTAGGTTCTGTGATCTGGCTGAAATGGAATACTTCGCACGGAGTAGAACTGAAATTCGTCATCGCAAAGTCTTTAGTGGCTCCGTTGAAACAGCATTCTATTCCACGTCTTGAGCTTACTGCTGCTGTGGTTATGGCTAGACTTGCCTTGCTTGTTTTGCAAGTGGTTGGCAGGGTTAGTACCATGAAATTTTGGACCAATTCAGAAGTAGTGTTGGCCTGGGTTCGCTCTCCTGCTAGAACCTTTAAACCATTTGTATCAGCTAGAGTTCAGGAGATTCAGGATGCTTTGCCAGGATTTTCAAAAGAATTTTGCTATGTTCCTTCACAATTGAATCCTGCTGATGCATTAACCAAGCCAATAAAGCCAAGTGAACTACAAGGATGGATCAATGGTCCTGATTTTCTTCTGAACAGTTCTCAAGATTGTGATTTTGGGGAACCGACGTATGATTTTGAAAAGAAGCGTTGTATTGTTAAAGAGTACACACCAGAATCTCTTAAAAGGATCCAATTTGTTGGAATTTTGGCTGATGAGAGTTTTGAGGAAAGATTTACAGAACTCTCTTCAGACTGGAATAGACTTGTACGAATAACTGCTTACTGCCGCCGTTTACTATTACAACAAAACCCAGAAAACTATCAAAGTCATCTAGAACCTAAAGAAATACAAGAAGCAGAACTGGCTTTATTTTATGCAAGCCAGAAGTCTTTAAATAATCAAGATGAAGTTAATCATAAACAGATTAAGAAGCTTGACCCAAAGTTGGATGAAAAAGGCATTTTAAGAATTGGAGGCAGACTACATAAGCTCCATTTACCTTATGAGCAGAGGCATCCAGTTTTATTGGTGAGGAATTCTTCCCTGGCTGAAGCATTCGGTCAGATGATTCATCGAGGCACAGGTCATCAAGGATATAGAGTCTCAATTGCTTTAGCTTTTAAGCGTGGAGTTTACATTATTGGAGGAGCAAGATTATTTAAGGACATTGCTTTCAAGTGTTGTTTCTGCAGAACCAGACGTCGCCTATTGTTGGGCCAACAGATGGGGGAACTGCCAAGTTTCAGAGGTGAGCCCAATACACCCCCCCTTTAGCAGAGTTGCATTAGATTTCTTTGGCCCAATCAAAATAAAGTTAACTCGTAATGCAAGCACTGAAGGAAGTATAATGATCATAACTTGCACCATCACTCGTGTCATATCTCTTGAACTGGTCGACTCATTGTCTTCAGATGCTTTTCTCTGT
>NC_089745.1:49761493-49766493 GCF_040412425.1 Macrobrachium rosenbergii
AATGTTATTCATTATTTATTTGCGTAGACTCAAGAACGAAAAACCACTCCCTAATATTCTTCGAAGGTAAGCTACAAGCAACTTTTAGCAATCATTTAATGGTCAAACTTGCAAATGCTAACGACGCTAAACTGATGAGATATCAAAAATTGTAGAGCTGTCTCTGCGGATGGGTACATCTAAGGGTAAGACACACCACATCTTACCATCACCTCCGCAGGCGTGTAGTGCCGTCAGTGCACCTCATGCAATGCACTGTAGGCATTACTTTTGGTTCTCTGCAGAGTCCCTTCGGCCCCGTAGCTGCACTCCTTTCATTCCTCTTACTGTACCTCCGTTCATATTCTCTTTCTCCCATCTTACTTTCCACCCTCTCTTAACACGTAATTCATAGTGCAACTGCGAAATTTGCACCTTTCAAACTTTTTTACCCTCAATTTCCATTTCAGCGCTAAATGACCTCATAGGTCCCAGCGCTTGGCCTTGGGCCAAAATTCTATATTTCATTCCCCTCGACAGTTGTTATTTTATTTAAGGTTAAGATTAGCCGTGGATCGTGCGTCTGGCACCACTAGAGGTGCCAGCCGCTGACGCATCTTCACTTGACTGCCACTGGGGAGCAGCTGAGCGCTGCCCCGGTCGTGGCTGACAGTTTCATATTGCAGCACTTCGAGGGTTTCATACCGCATTATACGCTGTACAGAAAATTCGATTGCGCCGAAGAAACTTCGGCGCATTTTTTACTTATGTATTAGTAAACCACTTTCTTTTGGACTATTCCTGCTCAGTGGTGCTTAAGAAAACGACGGAAAACATACGACTTTGGTTGGCGACGCCTCTACTTTTATTTTCTTACTTTATGCTTTTATTTTCCATATTACTTAAGAATTTTCCCGATGACATGCAATTCCGTAATCCCACTTTCCGAAATCTCCATTTGAAAGGCCAATGTGATCATTCTAATGCCTCTTAAGAAAATATACCATTAATGAAACATTTAAATACCCTAATCATAGTGAGCAAGAATACATGACGTAGATTTAAAATACTGAAGTAACACGAAGAATGCAAGATGTGAATCGGAAGTACTGAGAACCAAAAGATGTAAGACAAGGATCCCAAATCATAATTATCAGAAATACAAGACAGACGTTAATATAGGAGCATATGCCACTACTGCGCGACATTCAAATAACTCATTAACAGCGAAAGGTTCCATCAGCTTCATGTTGTTGCAAAGTCGCTGCCACGTGGGCATGGATCCCATTAATATTTTAATACCGGTCCATAATCCCAGTTGCAGTTTGTAGCAATAATTAAAAAGGGAAAAAGGGAAAGAGAACGAATATATATAGATATAAATATAAATATATATCCAGGTGACCTTTACCAGATACGTATGTAAGTGTGGTAACCACAATATCCTTAGGTAGATATAATGTATATATATATATATATATATATATATATATATATATATATATATATATATATATATATATATATATAATTATATACATATAAATATATTTGTATTTATACACATATTTTATTATATATATATATATATATATATATATATATATATATATATATATATATATATATATATATATATATATATATATGTGTGTGTGTGTGTGTGTGTGTGTGTGTGTCCATTTTCAATTCATCGTCACAACACTTAGCTCAAATGACGAAGGTGCTCCACCTTCCTCCATCCAAGACATCCAGACAATTAAAATGAGATCCCCCGAACGACTCGGTTCAGAACCAGAGCACGTGTGGGCGCACGCGAGCTCTGCGGGTTTTATAGATCTGGCCGGGCGGGGGTCATCGATAATTTAACGCTGACATTTAGGGCGGCCCTGGGCACTTTCGTTAACACGTGAGTAATTAACAACATTACCTGCCCTGAATTCCGAGCTGTGTTCTTCGACTAGATATATTTTCTGTAATAATAATAAGGAGACGAAGGAAGTAGATATTCTTTTTAGGAACGTTCTGTTGAATAGGATGACAGCATCGGATGAAGTGGTTTTGGTTTTATAATGTGTCTTTTCAATTCTTCGAATGTGGAATAAAAAAAAAGAATTACTCGATGAATTGAAAAGACATACTAGAAAATCAGTTCATTCGATGCTGGCATTCTATTCAACATAATAATAATAATAATAATAATAATAATAATAATAATAATAATAATAATAATAATAATAATAATAATAATAATAATGTGGAATAAAAAAAGAATTATTTGATGAATTGAAAAGACATACTAGAAAATCAATTCAGCTGGTGCTACCATCCTATTCAACAAAATAATAATAATAATAATAATAATAATAATAATAATAATAATAATAATAATAATAATAATAAAATAATAATAATAATAATAATAATAATAATAATAATAATAATAATAATAATAATAATAATGTGGAATAAAAACAGAATTATTCGCTGAATTGAAAAGACATACGAGAAAATCAGTTCATTCGATGCTGCCATTCTATTCAACATAATAATAATAATAATAATAATAATAATAATAATAATAATAATAATAATAATAATAATAATAATAATAATAATAATAATAATAATATGGAATAAAAAAAGAATTATACAATGAATTGAAAAGACATACTAGAATATCAATTCAGCTGGTGCTGCCATCCTATTCAACATAATAATAATAATACCTTATTCTTTTTTTCTACAGACAACTTTTTTAAACGGATCTAGTACTGATAACATTTGTCCTATGGTACAAACTAACTCGGCATCATCAGGATAATAACAGAGAAAAACAGACAAAATAAAATATATGATTAACAAATCAAGTTTGATAGAAAGTCTTTTTGCCATGATATCATTATTATAATACTCATTGCCTGAAGGCTGTTTAAAAAAAAATATTAAGGCCACTTGTCACAAACAAACTGAAACATAAGTATCTGAAGTAACATTATTATTATACTCATTATCTGAAGGCTATTTAAAAAAAAAATATTAATGCCACTTGTCACAAAAAAAAAAAACAGAAACATAAGTATTTGAAGTAACATTATTATTATACTCATTATCTAAAGGATATTGAAAAAAAATATTAACGCCAATGGCCACATACAAACAGAAATATAAGTATTTGAAGTAACATTATTATTATACTCATTATCTGAAGGCTATTTAAAAAAAAATATTAATGCCACTTGTCACAAAAAAAAAACAGAAACATAAGTATCTGAAGTAACATTATTATTACACTCATTATCTAAAGGATATTAAAAAAAAATATTAACGCCATTGACCACAGACAAACAGAAATATAAGTATTTGAAGTAACATTATTATTATACTTATTATCTGAAGGCTATTTAAAAAAAATGTTAATGCCACTGGCCACAAACAAACAGAAATATAAGTACTGAAGTAAACATTCACCAAGAGCACTGCAAAACGTTTTCTAGCACGTTCGACGGTCTAATGAACGAACATTATTGCAATCTAACACGATCTTGATAGGTTTAAGTGCTGTTTGCCTGGTAATCCTGAGATATCTTCAAACTGGTTCCTCTAATCAGGGCCAGTTTCTCGCATTCCTCGCTTAAAGTAACATTTACGGGAAGTTTAAATATTATCTTTGACGCTTAGTTTAAATACAAAATAAATTCTTACGTTTTATGGAAAAATATGGGGAGACGGCCATTTATGGTGTACTAATTTAGCAGGGCACCATACCCTGACATTGCAATGAATACATAAACAAATAAACAAAATTTATCTTGTTCACATCAGCCGAAGAAATTCTACCACTCAGACATCAACTTTTTCTCCACCATATGGAATTCGTTGACTACTGCTGACACCAATAACTAATCCCCAAAAATGTGAACAAAAAAAGGTGACGGGCTTGAGCGAAAGTTTTCTCATAATACTCACGGTCCGTCTCAGATGTTTTCGTTCGTCTTCCCTCTGATTCTTTTCGCCCTTTTCGCTCTCGTTTAAGGACCAGCGATGTATCCTGAAGAAATAAAGACAATATATTACATATAACTACAATAATTGTCGAAACTATACACATGTGCCTAAAATATTTTTCTTTTAAATTTGCCTTTCTATCATAATTCCAAAATTACTTCGTCTCCTGACGCTAGCTGTCACATTTCCGTCACTTACGTTAACAACACAAAGACCTCCTTTCTTGCAAAGAGCTCTTTTAATACTTTGTAAGCGACAAAAGACCCTTTCAGCAGGGGATCATAAAAGCACGGAGAAATATCTCATGAGCTTTGAAAAGGCTTTCATGTTTCACTGAGGCCATCACAGATCGACGGCTCAGTCAATTTTTGTTAGGGGCTTTTATGTGAGGCTTGCCTGTGTAAAGCATAACATCCGAATAATGTTCTGCATTACAACTGAATGATCTCAAAGATGTGTCAAGTTTCAAGCTGCTAAATAGGCGATTTCGAAACACACACACTAGTTCCTTGTTGGACAGGTCGGTGTAGTTCTCGGATAGCATACTGCTGGGCCGGCGTTCGAATCTCCGGCCGGCCAATGAAGAATTAGAGGAATTTATTTCTGGTGATAGAAATTCATTCCTCGCTATAATGTGGTTGGGATTCCACAATAAGCTGTAGGCCTCGTTACTAGGTAACCAATTGGTTCTTAACTACGTAAAATAAGTCTAATCCTTCGGGCCAGCCCTAGGAGAGCTGTTAATCAGCTCAGTGGTCTGGTTAAACTAAGGTATACTTAACTTCTATTTTTTTTCGAAACACACAGTGTTCAACTTGACTCGCCCGCGTGGTGTTAGTGACGTCAGTGCATCTCCCGTGGCGCACTGTAAGCATTTCTCAAGGGTGATTACAGCATTCCTTCAGCCCCTTGCTGCATCCATTTTTAGCCCTTTGACCTCCATTCCCGCTTCCTTCTTCACCCTTGTTGTCCAGCTTCCCTAACAGTTACTTCTTACTGCAACTGTAAGGTTT
>NC_089745.1:49773993-49798993 GCF_040412425.1 Macrobrachium rosenbergii
GAACAGTGGCCTCAAGGAATTAGCAGAGTAGGTGGAAGGAATTGTCTAAGAGCTTCTTTTGAAGTAAATAGAAGGAAATTACTCGTCTCCACATAAGAATACGAGGCCTTGGATAAAGTATCTTTAGGGCTTTACATGATATAAGGCGAATAAAGCCAAACACAAATAGATTGTCAGTGGTGAACTATAAAAACAAGTAAAAAATGCGTCGAAGTTTCTTCGGCGCAATCGAGTTTTCCGCACAGCCGCTACTGCGTATAATCAAGGCCACCGAAAATAGATTTATCTTTCGGTGGTTTTAACCAGGGCCCAGTGGTGGCCTATCGTATATCGTTGCCAGAAGCACGATCACGGCTAACTTTAACCTTAAATAAAATAAAAACTACTGAGGCTAGAGGGCTGCAATTTGTTATGTTTGATGATTGGAGGGTGGATGATCAGCATACCAACTTGCAGCCCTCTGGTCTAAGTAGTTTTTAAGATCTGAGGGCGGACAGAAAAAGTGCGGACGGAATAAAATACGAACGGACAGACAAAGCCGGCACAATAGTTTCCTTTTACAGAAAGCTAAAAACGGTCTAAACTCTACGAGAAGTTAACAAACAGATCAGTTGGCTATTTGTACAGACAGAGAGAGAGAGAGAGGGAGCGTTATGCATAAACCCAACAGCAAAATCTTGAAGCTGCATTTGATTATAATAAAAAAAAAGCTGCGGAAAAATAATATAACCATGAAATTACGCCGGGAAACTTTTTCCCTTGCTTTCATTTTTCGCTTTGAAACGCCACGATCGGGCAGCCGAATTTCCTCTTCAGAAAAAGGACCAAAAAAAAGAAAAAAGTTGCTCAATTATCGAAAAATTCGAAGCATCTCTGGAACACGGCCCTTGATTCTGCCCAAAATATTCGGCGCCCCAGGAAACGACCGAAATTGAATTGGATTCCATCATTAATGGGAATTGTAGATTCCATCAGGAATGGGTAAACTGAGGTTCCGAAATCAGCAATGGGTGGATGGGGATTCCATCAGTACTGAATACAATGGATGCACTATTCAACCAGTGATGAATCAGCGTCGATTTATTCAGTAATGTAATTTTCATCCGTAATGGGCAAATGTACATTCCGTCAGTAATGGCTACATGAATATTCTTTCATTAATGGCTGAATTAAATTAGATTCATTCATTAATAACTGAATTCAGGTTCATTCAGTAATGACTGAATTTAGATTAATTCCATAATGGCTGAATTTAGATTAATTCCATAATGGTTGAATTTAGATTAATTCCATAATGGCTGAATTTAGAGTAATTCCATAATGACTGAATTTAGATAAATTCCACAATGGCTGAATTTAGGTTCATTCAGTAACTGGCTAAATTCGTCATTCAGTAATGGCTAAATTCAGATTCATTCAGTAATGGCTAAATTCAGATTCATTCAGTAATGGCTAAATTCAGATTCATTTACTCAGTAATGGCTAAATTCAGATTCATTCTGTCAGTACTGGCTAAATTCAGATTCAATCAGTCAGTAATGGCTAAATTCAGAGTCATTCACTCAGTAATGGCTAAATTCAGATTCATTCAGTCAGTAATGGTTAAATTCAGATTCATTCAGTAACGACCGATCTTTAATTCCACCTGTAACTGATACAACAATATTCCAACAGCAGTTAGTAATGGAGGCTTCCTCAGTAATGGCAGAAGACAGTTTCCATCAGTAATGAGCATAAGTGTTTTTGCATCTGATATTGTTAATTATAAAATTCAACAACAAGGGAAGAAATAGAAATTCCATTACTGGTGGAGCTACGCAAATTTCATCAGTAATGGGGAATTGCAGATTCTTGCAGATTATGTCAGTAATACAGTAATGGGGAATTGAAGATTCTGCCAGTAATGGGGAACCGAAGATTCTGCCAATAATGGGGAACTGCAGATTCTTGCAGATTTTATCAGTAATGGGGAATTGAAGATTCTGCCAGTAAAGGGGAATTGCAGATTCTATCAATAATGAGGAGCTGAAGATTCTGCCAGTAATGGGGAACTGCAGATTCTATCAGTAATGAGGAATTGAAGATTCTGCCAGTAATGGGGAATTGCAGATTCTTGCAGATGCTATCGGTAATGGGGAATGAGGATTCTGCCAGTAATGGCGAATTGCAGATTCTATCAGTAGTGGGTAACTGCATATTCCATCAGTAATGAAGAATTGCAGATTCTATCGGTAACGGGGAATTGCAGATGCTAGCAGTAATGGGGAATTGTAGATTCTACCAGTAACGGGGAATTGCAAATTCTATCAGTATTTGGGAATTACAGATTCTATCAGCAATGGGGAATTGCAGCTTCTATCGGTAATGGAGAATTGCAGATTCTATCAGCAAGGAGGAATTTCAGATTCTATCGGTAATGGGTAACTGCAGATTCTACCAGTAATGAGGAATTGCATATTCTATCAGTAGTGGGTAACTGCAGAGTCTATCAGTAATGGGGAATTGCAGATTCTATCAGCAACGTGAAATCTCAGATTCTATCAGAAATGGGGAATTGCAGATTCTATCAGTAACGGGAAATTGCAGATTCTATCAGTAATGGGGAATTGCAGATTCTATCAGTAACGGGGAATTGCAGAATCTTTCAGTAATAAGGATTTGCAGATTCTATCAGTAATAGGGAATTGCATAGTCTTACAGTAATGACGAATTGCAGATTCTACCAGTAATGGGTAATTGCCGTTTCTATCAGTAATGGGTAATTGCAGATTATATCAGTAATGGGGAATTGCATATTCTATCAGTAATGGTAATTGCAGATTCTATTAGTGATAGGTAACGCCAGATTCTATCAGCTTTGGGGAATTATGGATTCTATCAGTAATGGGTAATTGCAGATCCTTTCAGTAATTGGATCAATAACGGGGAATTGCAGGTTATATCTGCAGTACGTGAATACAGGTCTTGAAGTGATGTTCAAATATTCCTTATGCTATTATTGCTAAGGATGCGCTGGAGTAAGTATACAACACAACTCTCATAAAGTAACTTAATGCTGTATGCGTTTGATGAAATTATCTTCCACGCTTTAACATTATAATAAGCAGAGGAATGACTGCTGTGGATGCTTGGTACTCTCTCTCTCTCTCTCTCTCTCTCTCTCTCTCTCTCTCTCTCTCTCTCTCTCTCTCTCCGTAAGAGCAAATGAGTGCATAAATATAAACATATATTGTAACTTAACGCGTATTGAGTCCAGCTATCTTATTTCCTCTTTCTGGTTACGTAATAAACACATTTATATTTACAGTGTGTATATATATATATATATATATATATATATATATATATATATATATATATATATATATATATATATATATATATATATCTATATATATACATATATATATATTGTATATATATATATATATATATATATATATATATATATATATATATATATATATGTATATATATATATATATACATATATATATATATATATATATATATATATATATATATATATATATGTACATAAATATTTAATAAATAGGAAAAAATACAAAAAACAATTAACTATATTAAAATATATACAAAGATAAATTCTTTAAAACCCAAGCCCTCCCAACAAAGAATACTATGTGAAGAACTTTTACAATGGTCGTTTAAAATCTCGCCATTTTCATTGTACAGCGCATAAACCTGTATGAAACTTTCGGCCACGGCCATGAAACTCTTAGCCGCGGCCCATGAAACTCAGCCACAGCCCATGAAACTCTTAGCCGAGCCCATGAAACTCAGCCACGGTCCGGTGGTGGCCTGTGTTGTTGGTACCTATAGCGATGCCAGAAGTATGATTATGGCTAACCTTAACCTTAAATCAAATAAAAACTACCAAGGCTAGAGGGCTGCAATTTGGTAAGTTTGGTGGTTGGATGGTGGATGATCAACATGCCAATTTGCAGCCCTCTAGCCTCGGTAGTTTTTAAGATCTGAGGGTGGACAGAAAAAGTGCAGACGGACAAAAAGTATAGCTGTTTAACCAGACCACTGAGGTGATTAACAGCTCTCCTAGGGCTGGCCCGAAGGATTACACTTATTTTACGTGGCTAAGAACCAATTGGTTGCCTAGCAACGGGACCTACAGCTTATTGTGGAATCCGAACCACATTATACCGAGAAATGAATTTCTATCACCAGAAATAAATTCCTCTAATTCTTCATTGGCTGGCCGGAGACTCGAACTCGGGCCTAGCAGAGTGCTAGCCGACAACTCTACCGACTCATCCAACGAGGAACACGGACAGACAAATAGCCATTTCAACAGTTTTTTTTTGTTTTTTTTTTTTACCGAAAACTAAAACGAATATATTAATAAATAGCCAAATGCTTGGAAAGACCTGATTCCACCTGATTAATTGTGAAGAACACCTTGTTGCAGTTGCAATGTCGCTCCTCATTGCCAGCATGCAATTATAATGGCTAAGACAGCGTTGCTGGAATTATAAGTGAATAATGAGTCACATTATAGCATTATATCTCCTAGCGTAATACATGAGAAGTGGCTGGCGATAGTACTAGTAATTTCGTTCAAACAAGCATTCATAAATAATGTTATTACCAATTACGAAGTATCATGTTTTAAACTTTTTTTTTTTTGGAATTATAACCTTAACCTTGAACCAACTATATAAGTAATGTTTTCTTGTGCATGTAGCAAAAATATGTGTTTATTCATAAAATCGAGGAGGAGAGAGAGAGAGAGAGAGAGAGAGAGAGAGAGAGAGAGAGAGAGAGAGAGAGAGAGAGAGAGTGCACGATTCCTCTATACGTAGATTAATCATCCGTAATGAGAACTCTGCTTTATCACGCAGATGACCTCAGGTGTAAATCCTTTCATCAAGATCACAGACACTGATGCAAGGCCACTGAAAGATTAATAAAGAATATACCATTAATGACAACACAATATCAATAACACAACTAATCATCATTTCCACTACCTCACTTTCGACATAAAATCACTCTAATATTAGCAGAGACAACACTCGTGTTAAACAAAAGCAAAATACGGCCCGGATAAAATATATATATATAAAAGCAGGATCATGCTAACCACCATTGCTCTTAATCTGAAGGCCCGATAAATTTAGCTTTAAGAAGCAGTTTCTCTTCGTCTGGACCAAATCTCGGGAATTCCTTTTCTGAAGAGCCATTACGTGTCGGCACAGACGCTTGCTTGTTTCTATTAAAATATAACAGGGGTTACGAAGCAAAATGCCTTCAAAGAGAGAGAGAGAGAGAGAGAGAGAGAGAGAGAGAGAGAGAGAGAGAGAGAGAGAGAGAGGAATACATTCTGCACGTAGGGGATTTTCTTTTCGAGCATACTTTAAAACCCAACGACGGAAAAATCAAAAGAGAGTTTAAATTCCTTTTGAATAAGCAACCATCTTGGCCAAACCATTAGGCTCTTTTTTTAACCGGACAAATTCTGACTGTGACCAGTGATTAGGGAACAGGCCATTCCTGTGGTATCAATTGCAGCCGTATTGTTAATAACAACCCAGTCTACGTATTCGTTGCGAAATCTTGTTGAGGTTGAGTCGCAGATATACCGTTATTATGATTACGCTCATTATCGTGTCATTACGTGAAAAGTAATTGCTATCATTATTGTGATTCCCTGGATAAAAGCATAACACTTACTGTGTCACCTGTTATTTTCAATGACGCTAATTGATTCTTTCGATACACTTCGTCTTATTAGTCTGGACCGAAGTTCCGTGAATTAATCTAAGGAGAGAGAGAGAGAGAGAGAGAGAGAGAGAGAGATGATGAACTCCACCTAAGATGATACAGCCTCAGGCACATACAAGCTCCACAATATATATATATATATATATATATATATATATATATATATATATATATATATATATATATATATATATATATATATATATATATATATATAGAGAGAGAGAGAGAGAGAGAGAGAGAGAGAGAGAGAGAGAGAGAGAAGTAAATATACCTTAGTTTAACCAGATCACAGAGCTGATTAACAGCTCTCCTAGGGCTGGCCCGAAGGATTAGATTTATTTTACGTGGCTAAGAACCAATTGGTTACCTAGCAACGGGACCTACAGCTTATCGTGGAATCCGAACCACATTATACCGAGAAATGAATTTCTATCACCAGAAATAAATTCCTCTAATTCTTCATTGCCGGTCGGAGAATCGAACGCGGGGCCAGCAGAGTGCTAGCTGAGAACGGTACCCACCCGTCCAATGAGGAACTGAGAGAGAGAGAGAGAGAGAGAGAGAGAGAGAGAGAGAGAGAGAGAGAGAGAGATGAACTCCACCCTGGGCTGGGGCGTACTCACGCACATACACACGCACATACAAATATACAGAAAATATACAGAGAGAGAGAGAGAGAGAGAGAGAGAGAGAGAGAGAGAGAGAGAGAGAGAGAGAGAGCAGAACACCCATCCAATCTCAGCCTCAAGGAAGAAGTACTTTACCGTAAGATGCAATCAGCCGAAGAGTCTTCCATCTCCCGCAGACCTGCATCGATGACACTCGTCTCTGTTTCCAAAGTCGAGCTCTCTCGGCAGCAGGGGAAGAAGAAGAAGAAGAAGCCCTTTGATGAAGACAAAAGCAATGAGCAAATGTAACAGCCAACTACTATTTGCAGCACTGCAAACAGCCCCTGAAGAGCTACTTGGTCCTTGGGCTCCTTTAAGAGGCGATAAAACCCTTCGATAGGACTTTGTTCATGAAGTCCTTTAACGGGGGACTATAAAATCCCTTCGATAGGATTATCACTGTCCTTGGCTCGAGTGGGGTGTAGGAGGAGAAGCGGCAGATGGGAGATGAGAGGCACCAAAGGTATCGGCCATGAAGATGATGATAGTGGTGATGATAATGATGCTGATGATGATGATGGCGGTTTCTTTGTGTGATGCAAGATAATATATTGTTCTGTTATGATGAAGATAGTACAAACCTGCCAACGGGAAAATATAAAAAAGTGAACAATGTTGTTTGGCATAATTACTACTGAGAGAGATGGCGTTGTTCGGTAGAAAGAATTTAAGAACAATGGTACCTTCAATAGCTCTATTTAGCTTATCGCAATAACCGAACACAAATATAATTTTTAGTACTCAAGTTCTTGTGTCTGGAACAGATATGAGACAATGTCGTGATCAAGCATGAACTACCACCATTTAGTGAATTAATTTCATCTGAATGTTGAATATATTTCAAGTTTTCACTTCAGCCGGAGGGTTTTTGGTAATATAATGACGGTTTTATTAATATTTTTATTAATTTTTATATTTTTCTGAAACAGACGCTGTGCGATGCAAAATCAAAGATTTTGAGAGAGAGAGAGAGAGAGAGAGAGAGAGAGAGAGAGAGAGAGAGAGAGAGAGAGAGAGAGTGCTTCCACGGTCTCTTATCCGCCTCCCCACACCCACCATCTCAAGTTGGACACTGGTAACTTCTCTCACTCACCTTGGAAACTGGCTCTGTTCTATCCCACGCAAACTGAAATTTCGGTTACCTTGTTAATAAAGATACTAAGTTCCTAAATGCTTCCCACTAACGACAAGAAAGAAGGTTTTTTAATTAACGTAAGTAATCTACTTAAGGCCAAAAGTTTTTAAATCTTTTAAAAAAGATGGTGGCTTCCCAGATTTGCATTTCAAAAGAAGATGATAATAATAATAATAATAATAATAATAATAATAATAATAATAATAATAATAATAATAATAATAATAATAATAAGAAAGTATCACTCACTGATGTCGCAGTACCATAGGACACCAGAGTAGATGAGGAAGAAAGTGAAAAAATTGATAACTGTCAAAAAGTGAAAACAGAAATAAGAATGAAATTTTACCCAAAATCATAGGAACACTAGGCACGATCCCAAGATCCCTGAAGAGGAACCGGGAAAAACTAGATGCCGAAGTAGCTCCAGGACTCATGCAGAAGAGCGTGCTATTAGAAACAGCACACATAGTGAGAAAAGTGAGGGACTCCTAAGGAGGCAAGATGCAACCTGGAACCCCACACTGTAAATATCAGCCAGTCGAACAGGATAACTGAGGCAGACAAAAAATAATAATAATAATAATAATATTAATAATCTGTATAAACGCTAGTCCCTATCACTATAGGTTGCAATGACTTGATGAAGGAAAGGGTTGACCTCGATTTTAATTTGATGGCCTCTGTAATTTTATGGTGATTCCAAGTACCTCAGCCACCAATTCTCCTATCTGACAATCCTGCTGATTAACGAGGATTCTGATTTGGAAGTATACAGAGGCCCCGGTGATGAAGGAAATGAAAGATGCCATCAAGATATAAAATGAAGTAATTATACAAAGTTTATGAAAAAAAATCCTCATTATCAAAAAGCTGCACAGGGTTTTTCCCACTTATTAACTGCACAATTTATATATATATATATATATATATATATATATATATATATATATATATATATATATATATATATATATATTACTAAAAGGGCCTCATTCAAACTGGATGGTATCTAGTGGAGATATTTATTCCTTTCTAGGACAAACAGTCCTCATTCTCAAGTATTGTACGGATACTTGAGAATGAGGACAGTTTGTCTTAGAAAGCTTGTAACTTTTTTTGAATAAATATCTCCACTAGATACCATCCAGTTTGAATGATGCCCTGTTAGTAATTGTACTATTGCACAGAACAATTGTGTATGTGATAAAGTTAATATATATATATATATATATATATATATATATATATATATATATATATATATATATATATATATATATATATATATATATATATATATATATATATATATATATATATATATATATATATATATATATATATATATATATATATATATATATATATATATGTAATAAGGATGTATTCCAGAAAAGGTGAAATGTGTGATAGTTTATTTTCTAAGTAGAAAAATAGGATATTATGGCACTGAGTAAGACAAAGATTGAAGGGCTGGGTGTGTAAGAATTGACAGGGCAAAGAATGACTGCCTGGCATAGATGAAAGATGTAGACCTAGGGCAAGGGCAGCAATTTTAGGACAAGGAAGACTGTGGATGGGTAAAAGGATCCAACAATGGTATAGGTAAGACTGAGTGTGGTAGAAGAAATATTTGTGAAAATAAGTATATACAGTCCAAGAATTGAGCAGAATGAGAGTGGAATATGATGTTTTGGGAGAAATTTTTGGTTCTGAAAAATAGGAAAGGGTGGTTGTGCCAAGAGATTTAAATGCAATAGCAGGTAACACCGAGAAAGATAGCATTGGAGCCCGGAGTAAGGCTGCATACACAACAAATAAGTTGACTCTTTAAAGTCATCCAAGTCGTCGTACACAAGTCAGACCATGTCATTTTTATTCACTTTTATAGTCATGAAGAATCACATTCATCAGTATTCTGCGAGATGTCAGGAAGCAGTGTGGATTCAGGAAGTACTGTGGATTCAGCAGCAAAGAAGAACCAGGAACTGAGTTTGGATGCATGAACTCAACACCAAGAGGTCAAATTTGGTGCTTTTTATAATTTGCTTCCCAATCTCATAAATAACCCAGGCACACTTTACATTTCCCTGGGAATGAGAACAAAAACCTTCAAGAAGGTCGTTGATGTGATAGGAATATCTGTCAGCAAAATGAATATTAACTGAGGACATCCCACTGGAGTTCAAGAAAGAAAGCCAAACTTTTAGAGTAGAGTGTTTCTGATCCTTGGATCCTGGACAGCAAGGTATTCCTGGACAAGGCTTATCAGTTCCTCAAGCTGCATTGTGTTATCACCACAGTGACTCATGATGAAAGCAGGTCTGGGAATATTCGCTACTTGTCATGGCTCGGTTCGGCATGACTCGAATACCCATATGTATGTGTATTTTGTGCAAAATTATCTCGTACATAATGTTTCCCTGACTCGAGAGTTATGTGGAGTTAGACTCTAAGTGGACTGACTCGACTCGACAGGTTTGGTGCGGACTCTTGGATAGGCTAGTAGGAAGTGGTAAGGAAAAACTATGTTGCATTATTTCTAAAATGCATAGTACATAGTAAAGCTAAGTGAGGGCCGTACTGGTAAGATGACAATACGCGGAGAAGGGTTCAAAGCACTGCTGAAAAACCTTGTTGTGTAGTTGCACGAATCAACTGAAGTTATAAAGTTATGGAAGTTTTCAGCACAGGGTCTCATACACAATTCCGGAGTTAACTAAAGGGGAAATAGCTTTATATATATATATATATATATATATATATATATATATATATATATATATATATATATATATATATATATATATAAGGTATATATACGAGCTTTCTTCTTGGAAGAGACATCCTATTTTTTCCTCCCTCCCAAGGTAGGCCTACGCAGAGCTCAATGCGTTTGCTTAGAGTTTAAGGTCGGGTGGGTTTTATAGTCCTCGTGTGATCTACACCGGCCGGATCTCATGTTCCATGGAGCTTTAATGTTCTCTTTCTTAATGTCCCTCGCCAGATTAACGATATCATTAACTTCCATAGAAGTTTCGTACCTGATGGAGGAATCTCTCCTTCAGGATTCTCTCGACCTGATTTTTCTCTTAACGACAATCCACGTCACATATATTTCAACTTCGGTGATATAGGCCTAATTTGTCTCTTATTCTTCTTTTCCTCCTCGCATCTTTTTTCGATAAACATAAGCCTAATTCTTTGACATGAAAACCTGTTCACTTTAAACTTCACGATTTAAATAAATTCGATTACACTATCACAAATAATATATATTTTACGAGTCTTTATTGTTATTGTTATTAGCTAAGTTGCAACACTGTTTGGAAGCGAATAATGCTACAAGCTCAAGGGCCCAAATATGGAAAGTCGCCAACTCTAAACAAGAAATACTGAGGTAAAGAACAAACTACGAAACAGAAAGGAGTAAAAAACAAATAAGATAAAAAAAAATAAACAGCGAAGTAAGACTACAATATAGGAACATCATTATTTTTAAAATTAAACACATTTATAAACAACCCTAAAAGTATATTAGCTTTGCAAGCAAGCTACCACATAACGGAATGATCATAATTGGAAACAAGAGAAACAAAGAATAGAAAATAGTAAATAATATTATGCAAAGATGAACGAAAACAAAATTCACAAAAAAAAAAAATCATGAAAAGTCTGACAAACTAAGATAATGGTGTACGGCGCCTTAAATCATTACTGCAGCCCCTGTTGAATCTACGAGCAATGGTATCAAAATATTACTGTAGCCCAGCCAACGAATGTTGCCCGGGCACGATTATGAAACCTTCACACTCTCTGGTCGCGGCTTTACAGGGAGACATTTTCCAGAATCACTCTACCTTTCTAATGTGACTGCCAAAGCCATCAGCGTAGCTTTTCCCAAGCCCTAACCCAAAAGCTCATTCAATTTCTTCCCTGCATTGACAGTGATATAAGATGTGTGGAGAAAACTTGCTCTCCTTGTTACAAGATGATAATTACTTTACGTGGACCTTACACAACAAAACTTAATGCTTGGGGCACCTTTTACACTGAACCCTACACTCCAGAACCCCTTGGAAACTTCAAATGTCATCGGTTTGAATGCTATCAAATCCAGTGGTCTGCTCCTTGTAGTGTGTTGGAACTGCCACAACGGATACAACACTGGCATTTGTTTGCCTAAGTTCGACAATGTCAAATCTACCAACATAGATGCCTAATTGTACCAGACCCCAACATGCTTGCTTTATAGTAAACGTTACCAAGCCAGGATCTCAAACATTCTAAAATGAACTGGTACATACCGAAGGTAACAATAACATCTCCAGGATCTCAACCATTTATGGATGACAATGGAACTCGAACTGGAAACATTTCACCTTCAAGACAGCAGCCTTCAATATAAGATTGTCATACTCATACTCATTCATCATCATCCCCTCCTCAGCCTGCTGACAGTATTTTTAGACATTGAAGCTACCAGTAGACAACTAGAAGACCTACTCACATCAGTACTTGCCCATGTCTACCGTACAACTAGAAGACCTACTCACATCAGTACTTGCCCATGTCTACCATACAACAGAAGACCTACTCACATTAGTACTTGCCCATGTCTACCATACAACAGAAGACCTACTCACATCAGTACTTGCCCATGTCTATCATACAACAGAAGACCTACTCACATTAGTACTTGCCCATGTCTACCTTACAACAGAAGACCTACTCACATTAGTACTTGCCCATGTCTACCATACAACAGAAGACCTACTCACATCAATACTTGCCCATGTCTACCATACAACAGAAGACCTACTCACATTAGTACTTGCCCATGTCTACCATACAACAGAAGACCTACTCACATCAGTACTTGCCCATGTCTACCATACAACAGAAGACCTACTCACATCAGTACTTGCCCATGTCTACCATACAACAGAAGTGACAAGCAGTACACAGAATATCCAGAGGATCCTCTTCACGCAGTCATAACATCATATCATCTGTCTGATTCCTAACCGGATGCTAGTTTTTTTCGAACGGTATCTGATCTTTTTTGCCTTACTAAAATTTCTTCCCTCTCCTTTCTAGTTTCAATCTTTTTCTTCTACTAATGAATACCCTTAGGTTTGAAGGGGTTACAACCCTGCCTGGTTTCCTCCCCCCCCTTTCTTTCCAACATATTTTTTTCATGGATCCACCATCTCCTGTGGGCTGCTCCATGAGCAAGAGCCAGTGCTGGGCTACTATTTACCAGCTTAACCTATAAAAAAAGCGTTTTCCTTTGCGGGTCCTGTCAGATAAGTGACTTTTTGTTACATCTGATTCATTGCAGACGAAGAAACATGTTTATTACGTCTGCCAATGTGCCCAGGAAGTGAGGTATTGCAGAGTCCAGGTCTTCTGGACTTCTACACTGAGCATTTCGACATTAATAATGCTCACTGTTGACATCACATTCTATTAGCCACAGCTAAACTGAGCGAACTGTCACTAATAACAGCACCTGAAATCATACATTTCACATATTTTTACGTATATATATATACATACATACATACATACATACATATATAATATATATATATATATATATATATATATATATATATATATATATATATATATATATATATATATATATATATATATATACGTCAAAAATATGCGAAATGTTTGATTTCAGGTGCTGTTATTAGTGACAGTTCGCTCACTTTAGCTGTGGCTAATAGAATGTGATGTCAACAGTGAGCATTACTAATGTCGAAATGCTCAGTGTAGAAGTCCAGAAGACCTGGACTCTGCAATACCTCACTTCCTGGGTACATTGACAGACGCAATAGACATTTTGAAATGATTACAAAACTTTCCAGGGTGACTTCTTAAGACTTCATAAATCTTATGAAATTGCCGCTTTATCAAACACTGGGTGCATAGTTAAGAAAAAGCCACTTTATACAACAAATTTAAGTGAGCAAATACACAACAGGAGCTTTCGACCTTCACCAAGGTCCTCTTCAGCTGTACTGAGCAAAACTTACAAAGTTTATATAGAAATAAAAGTGAAAATACACAATTTCAGTACAGCTGAAGAGGACCTTAGTGAAGGTCGAAAGCTCCTGTTCTGTATTTACTCACTTAAATTTGTTGTCTAAAGTGGTTTTTTCTTAACCATTCTAGACAAAAACGAAGAATATGTTTTCCTACCTGGATTGGGTGCATAGCGGGTGCGACCAATATTGTCTTTGTCTCTTTTTCCTGCTTGTTCTAGGAAACAGCATGGAAATGTATGATGATTCAACTAAATTAATTTTGAATTGTTATAGAGCCCTGTCATACTGACTTCACTGATGATTCTAAAATTTAACCCTCATGTGAACAAGCTAGTGATAAAGTCCTAGAATCTGCGACCAAAGTTATTTTGTTGTGTATCAAAAGTTTCTTCGCCTGATAGTGCTCTAACAGTAATGAAAGCCATTTGGTGTTATGAGCCGGGTGATTATGTGGCACCACACTATGCCAATACTCTGCAGAGCCAGCAGCCTACAAGCTCTAGAGGGGCAAGCACGAGTTGCTAGATCAGTTCCCTATCGAAATAGAGGTTATGGGAAATGGCCAAACAGGAAAGTGTCTTCCAGAGATGATCTAAATCCAAATTATCCGTTTTTAAGTAGAAGGAGCCCACATTTCCAGAACCAGGAAGGACCGCTGCAACCAGACAACAATCTCCCAGTAACGGAAGCATCTTTATTAATGTTCATCTCTATGCAGGAAACTTTATGAACAGTATCTAGTTCTGTCGACAGCATTAGATGACGTGGTTTTTAAATGCAAATCAATGTGTGCGCATGGTATGAGTTGGCTTTTCAAGATGTCTTATTGTTGCTGAATTTCACATTTATAACCATCTGACCACTTCAGTTCCTAATAAGTTCCAGAATTTACTCGTGTATATGGTGTGTTCTACTGTCATTAAAAGCCACTATACCTTTCAAAACAATCTGTATAATGATCAGGCAAGGAAAGTCTGCTCCCCCTTAGGTGCCGTATTATAGAAAAAAGAAAAAAAAAAGGACTTCCGTACCGAAAAGAGAATACAAATTCTGATTGCATACTGTTTCCGTTTTGAGTCCATATTATTATTATTATTATTATTATTATTATTATTATTATTATTATTATTATTATTATTATTATTATTGTAAAAACTTTGGCGTTTGAAATAATCTTTAAGATCCCTCTTACAAACAGTTTCCTTTACATGTTACCTTTCCCTAGAATCCATGATGTGATCTCATATGGCCATTGAACAATCTAAACCAACAACACTGATTGATGACATGGTTCCAGCGGAGCGAGATGGTTTCTAAGAATTCTGTCCCTCTACATATTTGTGCCCTGCGTGACCCTGGATGAGATTGCTACAGAAAAGGCAACATGCAATGATCTCTCTCTTTCTCCCTGTCTCGAAGACACACACACACAGTCGTTTATGTATGTATGTATGTATGTATGTATGTATGTATGTATGTATGTATATATATATATATATATATATATATATATATATATATATATATATATATATAGAGAGAGAGAGAGAGAGAGAGAGAGAGAGAGAGAGAGAGAGAGAGAGAGAGAGAGAGAGAGAGAGAGATAAAATCAATCTGATAATAAATGCAGACATTTACATATACAAGCAGAGGAGAAAGAGAATTTCAGAATCCACATCACCAGCGTATACCTTGAGCATCCGCTAATTAACGACGACTACAGTACTAAGGACAACTCAACCAGAAAAAGCAACAAGGCGACGTACTGTAGGTCCCTGCTCGTCCCCTGGAAACACAGACAGACAGACAGACAGACTGACAGGCTGACAGACAGAAACGCTACGCGAGTCGCAAGCGAACCTGGATTCGCAACCTGTTTGTAAGGTCCTGGATCTTTTATCTGTCCGTGCTGATTGGATTTTCCGCTCGCACGCTCCCCCACAAAGGAATAAATTGGCTTGCATGACTGAAACGGTACGAATCCATCGAAGGTCAATTAACGACACTAATTGAAATGACGGGCGAAAGAAAACCGAACAACGCGGATGATCGCTATTAGTGCTTTAAAGAGCGAAAGGGGTCCCGGGTCAAAGACTGTGATTAAAGATGGGGTCACTGTTCAAACGGATGATGAAAAAAAAAAAAAATGGTTCTCAAAACTATATGGTCTGTGATGAAAAGAATGCGCATAATAAATTGAGCTGTGCGAGTCATGAACGTGTGACGTGTAAAGGGACGCAAAAAGCGTAAAATTTAATCAAAATCATTACTTTAATAACAACAACGTCCAGAAAAGTTCAGTAATGGACGACTGCAAATCTTGAGTGCTTAGGAATGCACACACACACACGCGCACACACACACACACACTCAGGAATATAATTTCAGGGACACAAATACACACCCACATAAATATAATGCAGAATGACCTAGCATTATTAATAGCAGAATCAATGGATTCCAGCATCGTAAAAAAAATCTACAAACTTAAACAATCCAGAAAAAGAACGAAAATAACTTGCCAGAATACCAGAATTAAAAAATGCAAACCCTCATTACAACAGGGATCATCGGTGCCTCATAAAAAAAGGAAAAAATTAAACTTTTCATAACACGGCCAGGTGAAACTTTCCCACACGAAGTGCGAAGACTTTTATCAGAAGCTAAACCCACTTTGCCATAAAACTTTAAATATTATAAAGGTTACATACGTGTACTGACAAAACCATGGAACTGGAAAAATTCCATAATGCTACAACAACTCTCATGCTTCCTTACAAACCGTCTTCCCCGTAGGGTGGGTAGAGCCGTCAGTGCACCCTCATGCGGTGCACTGTAGGCATTCCTTAAGGTTCTTTGCAGGGTGCCTTCGGCCCCTAGCTGCAACCCCTTTCGTTTTTTTACTGTACTTCCTTTCATATTCTCTTTCTTCCATCTTACTTTCCACCTGCTCCTAACAGTTGATTCATAGTTCAACTGCGAGGTTTTCCCCCTGTTAACACCTTTCGAACATTTTAATGTCAATTTCCCTTTCAGCGTTAAATGACCTCATAGACCCCAGTGCTTGGCCTTCGGCCTAAATTCTATATTCAATTCCATTCAAACTTAACAAACCTTCTTGAGACTTGGTAAGTCTCAAAATAACTTCAATGCACGAAAAAGTGACACAGGACACCGAGAAAAATAAAATAAGGTGAAACCCCCGAAAAAGAAGAAAATGTCATGACACGGCGATATCACTCATCTCCCGAAGAAGGCGGCTCCCCCCTCCCCCCCCTGCGCCAGGTATAACAGAGGAGAGAGAGAGAGAGAGAGAGAGAGAGAGAGTGCCAGGTGGCAAGAATGTGTGGTTCGACGGAAATCAATACGAAAGGACCAAAAGGGGCAGCAGTGGCTAAGCACCGGTGGTAAGTGGCACTCGAGATTCATGTGGAAGGATACACCTGTTTGTCGAAGTGTTGAGAATCGCTCGTAAATCGAAACAGCGAGCTATTTCTGATAGGTTATTTTGGTAGCTTTCCACTTTAATACCAAAACTACTCCCATAAGGCCGCGTTTAGTACCAGCTCCGTGGAAGCGAATGTTAAGACATAAACAGATGACGGTAAATATCTCGGTAACTGAAATTTGCGACAGATTTTAGTATGATTTACATATTAAGCATAATAAGGAGACTTAAGAATACAGCATAAAAACTCCAATAGCGTTGTGGTATTGAAGTAAAATTATACGCGTACTTTATTCGGTGGTGTAAAAAAAAACCATGATGACAAAATTCAATGGATTTTACATTATATACATATATAGATACATAATAATATATATATATATATATATATATATATATATATATATATATATATATATATATATATATATATATATATACAGTATATATATATATATATATATATATATATATATATATATATATATATATATATATATATATATGTATATATATATACATATATATATACACACACATATATATTTCATAAACAAGGAAATGTAATACAGAAATCACCACCATAACCAACACCAAAATAGTAAAAAAAAATTAATAATAATAAAAGAAAAACCCTAAAGAGCAAAATCGATAACCGTGACAGCCAGGGAAGGACGGAAGGAAGGAAGGCAGGAAGCAGGGCTCAAGCAGAACATAAATAAGAGGGAGGAGGACATTTACAGTCGAGTTCGCAGAGGCCTCCGAGGCATAATAAAAAGACCCACCGAAGCCACTTCGATACTCGACTTCAATCATTGATCGAGGCATTTAACTGACCTTTCGGACGCCCCAAAAGGGACTCGAAACCACCACTCCATTATGGAAGATCAATACTTCAACGACGACTACAGGCGGCGCCCCCAGAACTCCCTTCGGGAGAGAAATGAGATCGGCGGCGGCGGCGGCGGGAGGAAAGACTCAGGTACGTACCTGAAGGAGGAGAAGGAAATGGAGGAGGAGAAGGATGAGGAGGTGAGGGAGAGGATACCCCTCTGAGGAGTGTGGAGGAGGAGGAGGAGGAGGAGGAGGAGGAGGAGGAGGAGGAGGTGGAGTTGGAGGAGGAGATGAGGGAGATGACACCCCTTTGAGGAGTGTGTAGGAGAAGGAGGAGGGGGGAGGAGAAGGAAGAGGTGGAGGAGGAGAAGGATGAGGTGGAGTTGGAGGAGGAGGTGAGGGAGAGGACACCCCTCTGAGGAATGTGTAGGAGGAAAAGGATGAGGTGGAACTGGAGGAGGTGATAGAAAGTACAGTATACCCCTCCTAGGAGTGTGTAAGACGAGAAGGAGGAGGAGGAGAAGAAGGATGAGGTTGGAGTTGGAGGAGGAGGTGAGGGAGAGGGTCCTTCCGAGGAGTAAGCGATGTACCTACTTAAGCGAGATTAAACGATTAGCATGGAATGATTTAAGAGAGAGCGGCCCGAGTCCTCGAGCATTTTCAGGAGTATTTCCTACTCCTTAAAACTCCTCCTCGAAATTTATGTCATCCGCATCTTCCGATGCCTTGAATATTTCGAGAATGCTGAAGGAGAGTGACGCATAAAATCTTACGAAAGTAAAACCTAAACTTATTCAATACATAAACCCCAGGCTTCGTGTAAGCTGCTCGAGTAAAAATGTTAAAATCCAGGACCCATTTGCTTCAAGTTAATCTTAAACCCTTGGCCACTCACATTTTGGTTAGCAGGGCCACTATGGTAAAGGCCTTATTGATAAAAATATCAGGTTTTCTGATAGTTCCTCATAAATAACTTATCCTGCTATCAGCTAAACTCAGATTACCAGCTTTCTGTCTAAGTTTCCACTAAAATGTGTAATCGGCTATCCTTTAAATTTAGATTACTAGCTTTCAACTGAATTACATATTCTGATATCAGTTACGTTTTAAAAAATCTTGACAGAATTTCGTTATGAATTATATATTCTGTCACTATAAGCTTTATTTAAAATACTAGCTTCATGTCAGAAATTCCATATATTTTATATTTTCTGTTGTCATTTCGGTCCGAATACTAGCATTCCATCAGGAATTCCTAATAAATTATGTCTGTTGTCATTTTATATACTAGCTTTCAGTCAGCAATTCCTTATAAATTATATATTCTATCATCAGATCACTTCAGAATACCAGCTTTGTCAGAATTTCCTTATAAATTATATATTCTATCATCAGATCACTTCAGAATACCAGCTTTGTCAGAATTTCCTTATAAATTATATATTTTATCATCAGATCACTTCAGAATACCAGCTTTGTCAGAAATTCCTTATAATTTATAAATACTGTCATCAGATCAATGCAGAATACCAGCTTTGTCAGAATTTCCTTATAAATTATATAGTCTGTCATCAGATCAAAGCAGAATACCAGCTTTGTCAGAAATTCCTTATAAATCATACATTTGTCATCAGTTCAGTTGGGAATACTAGCTTTGTCAGAAATTATGTTTTCTTTTCTCAGATAAATTCATATAACTAATTTCCTGTCTAAAAGTGCCTAATCAATATATTCCGTCATCAGTTAAATTCAGATTACTAACTATCTTTCAAACTCCTTTCAAATTATATATTCTATTATCAGTTGTATTGAAAATACTAGCTTTCTGCCAGAAGTTCCTTGTAAATTACATATTCCGTTATCAGTTGAATTCTGGTTACTAGCTTTATCAAAAATTCCTTAAAAATCATATATTCTGTTTACAGTTAAATTCAATATACTAGCTTTCTGTCAGACGTTCCTAATAAATGACATATTTCGTTATCAGTTAAATTGAGATTACTAGCTTTCTGTCAAAAGTTTCTTATTAATTACATGTTCCGTTATCAGTTAAATTAGATTACTAGCTATGTATAAAATCCCTCATAAAATATGTATTCTTATGGCAGTTGAATTCATAACAATAATTTTCCGTCAGATGTTTTTAGTAAAATTCGAGCTCACTTGCTGCAACAAAAGGTTGATAGCTTTGAACACAAACTTAAAAGGAAAGTATATATCACACATCTTTGTGAAAATATTGGAAATAACGAGAAACCCCAGAATGGGGAGCAAACACAGACACTACACACCTTCCCGAAACCATTCCTCTCTCTCTCTCTCTCTCTCTCTCTCTGAGTAAATGTGATACTTTACTCAGTTACCGCCCTAGATAATTAGATGCCTACCTTAATTATGAATTAATTATGCTAATGCGGGCCCCTCCCGTGATAATCGATAAGCCCCTGATTAAGTGTTTCTTATGAAACATATCAAAATCTCGAGCGCAGTCCCTTCCCCTGTTTTTAATCATAAGGTTTGGCTCCTGATTCGACAACAAGCCGGTCGGCAGGATGGCTATATATGGCTTTTAAACATGCGAGCGAGCGCAAATTGTTTTCAAGGCAAAAACGCAATGTCATTCCTTTTTTGAATGCAAAGGCTCCCAGTTAGTTGAACATCATATCCACAGAGTTACAGAGATGGACTAATGTAATAAGTACTGTATGTAAATATATTTCCTAAACTGCATCTAAACATACAGTATATATATATATATATATATATGTATATATATATATATATATATATATATATGTGTGTGTGTGTGTGTGTGTGTGTGTGTGTGAGTGTGTGTGTGTGTGTATAGTGTGTGTGTGTTTTTGTGTACACGAATATATATATTATACATATATATATATGTGTGTGAGTGCGCCTGTCTGCGTGTGTGCGTGCACGCGCTCATACATAAATAACCAATACACAAAGGCACAAATGATATTCTTTCTGGGGAATCGAAAAGGACTGCATTCAATCGCTTGTGAAGAAAAACGAGCAAATCCAACAGTAGAATGTGAGGTTTCAACTGAATAAATTGGGACTAGAAACAAAAGTGGTGGAAGGGGAAACACGCGAGAGAGAGAGAGAGAGAGAGAGAGAGAGAGAGAGAGAGAGAGAGAGAGAGAGAGAGAGAGAGAGAATATGCACGTGACCTTTAGGGTTAAATATAGGAGGATATAGGGATATCAAATTTGTGAAGCCAAGAGGCGCTAATACCAATTTCATAATCTCTCAGTGAATGGAAAACGACTGTAAGCCCAATATCGGAAGATAATGAAGATTTGGAGGCTCATTTTTCAAGTTATACTTAGTACAAAGGTCAAGATTTGTTCACGTTACTTCTAAAAACAACTGGTATAAATGGTGAATATTATTATACCAACATCTTCGCAGATTTTAATAAGGAAATAAGGTTTGAATGTAATTTGGAACAACTGATGTTTGTAAATGATGTTGAGTATAGACTAGTGAAAGAGTTCGACAACGTTTGCAGGAGGAAAAAAGTAGAGAGTAAAGGTGAACAAGAGTAGATGGAACACTGAATATCGACATAAAGTTGGTGGAAGAAATGAAGCGGTTAATTCGGACAGATATAAGAGTGCAAGTGTAACCGATAACAGTAGGATGAAACAAGAGGTGAGTCACAGAACAGGTGGAGCAAAGACGGCAGTAGGGTCTGTGCAGAAGACTGGGATAAGACTGGAGTATCTATGAAAACCCAAGGTAGGAATATATTATGGGACTGTTGCGCAAACTCCCTTTTAGGAACTGAAGAGTGTATGATGAATACCAATCAAAAGAAAAATGGTTGAAGTTCTCTAGATAACTGCTAGTACAGTAACTAAGTGATACTATGCCATACTATATATGCCTAAGACGAAGTATAAGAATTGGTAGAACAGTCAGCATGGGTAAAAGGATTGATCAGATTATTCTGAGATGGTTCTGGTCCTCTTAAAAGAATGGAGGACAACAGAATGGTGATAAATGTGAATAATTCGAAAGTACTTGGAGGAAGGAGGAGGGGAATGCTTAAAAAAGTACTGGACGGACGGCGCGAAAGAAGTATTTGAAAGGAAGGGCTATAATATCCAGGATGAGTGAGTTGGTACAAGAAAGGGGTGACTCAGCAATTCACTAGGGTTTGACGTGCTACTGATAAGCATTCTGTGGAGATGAATGAGGCGGTTGAAATTAGGGAAGTTTTCCCACTAGAGTCTCTTTCAAGGTTCAGCAATTTAATTATGAATTTGGCAGTGAAGAACGAATTGTTTTTAGTCTTGAGCCACCGCGAGTTAGAGGAAACGGCTTAATGTTGACAAAAAAAAAAAAAAAAATCCAATACGGTTCGGCAGGACACGAACCTAACATATACACGCACGAACAGTTTCCCCACCACATATAAATCAAGATAAATCGAAAGTCGGCCGTATAATTGGGGTAAATCCCTGGCTAATGAAATAATGATTAGGAACGTTCAAATATTATTTGCTTCCCTTTTCTCATTATGACATGGGGTGGGGTGGGGAATGAAGGGGTGGAGGAAGGGGAGGGGTCTCGGATCATTTTTAGCTGCCACGGGTGTCACTTATCGCGTAATGGAGGCTGTGAAGCTTGGCAGGCGTCGGCCGCCATCTTGGCAATATGGCGGGGATCAGCCACTGGGTGACATTAATCAGATGAACTTTCCCAAAAGTCAATTTCGTGGATGGTTCGCATGGCGTTCGTCTCCAAAGTCGAATTTCCATCAGGACTCATTCTGCTGCTTCCAAGTGTTTATTACCTTCTGGCTTTCATTGTGATTGGAATGAGATAATATACTGGTGGTGATTCGTGTGGTTCGATGGAGAAAGTAGACTGGTCTGAGGCGTGAACTTTAAAAAAAAACGTTAATGTATGATTTATTCAGGTTACTGCACTTTAGGACACAGCGATGCATACATTAAAGTCTTTCAATAAGAAAGCAGACGGAGTAAGTCACAAGGAAAGACTACCAGACATATTCAACACTAATACTGAAAGCATATTATGACAAAATTAACATTCAGAAGTAAGCACATTTCAAAGTGTATCACAGCAGACACTGAAACTCGCTCACACATTTATTCTACAAACAGTATTCTTTGTTTATTTGCCGGGGCTATAAAAAAAACAAAAGATAACCTTTAATTTCTTGCACTAGTCTCGTTGGCCTATATCGAACCCAGTTTTTTACAGAGAATGTTCCAGTGGTCTGTGTCTACGACGGAAATTCAGAGATAAAAAAAAATCTGATATAAGTCAGACTATCTCTGATTTGGGCCAATTTTTTTAGTCTTTACGTATTCAAAACTTATACAGCACTTTAGCTTCTAATAAATTAGTTCAGAAAGGATTTTAGCTTTCCAAAAGTTTGCAAAACCTGATGTTAACGAAGATTTACAGAAAGTTTCAACTTCTAACGAAGATTTACAAAATGTCTCTATCTCTTACAAGATTTTCAAACATTTGCGCCTGTAACAAAAGCTTACAGTAAGACTCTACACTCTTACGAGTGATTCATAACGTTTCTGCTTCTAACTGTTTACGAGAGAAACCAACTAATAATTTTTTTTGAAGAATGTCTTTGTTTCTACCATTAAAATACTGCAAACTGTTTCTGCCTGTACACAAAATATGCATAACGTTCCTTCTACCAAAACGTAACTAACTTTACAGTAAAACAGGTTTCCACTTCCAACATAGTTTACACATCATTAATAATATATATATATATATATATATATATATATATATATATATATATATATATATATATATATATATATATATGTGTGTGTGTGTGTGTGTGTGTGTATCTTATGAAAAGTTTCTGCTTACAGCAAAGTTTATTTCATAAGTTTATAAAAAACTGGTCCGCCTGCCAAACGTATGCAAAACGCATGTGCTTCTGACGCAGATTTACAATTTGCTTTCATGGTTGAAGCTTCTATAAAAGCCTTGCAAAATATTTCTCCTTTTACCGAATGTTTTACTCTCTCACATTTGGCATAAAAAACCTGCTTCTGAAATTACAAAACGCCTATTGTTTTACAGTCGTCTCTGGTTACAGTGTAGTAGTATTTTATTAAGGAAGGAAAGCGTCCAAATTCCCACAGCCCCTGAAGTCAGTTCATTAACAGGTACTGACGAACTCTCATGTTCTGGAAATTCTTGCCAAAACTGCCTAGCTGACACGAGACAGCTTAGTCCGCAGGGAGTATTGTAGATCCTGTATGAAGTATTGGCTTATTGGTCACATGAGGAGGAGGAGGAGGAGGAGGAGGAGGAGGAGGAGGAGGAGGAGGTAAAAATTACACAGGCATGGGCTCTGCTTAGATCCCATAGAGCACAGCTGAACCTTCAAAATCCCTTTACATTTATGAAATTCAAGGAGGAAATTTAAGGTACCTCCGTAGGATGGCAGTGCTGACAGTGTATCTCACACGGTGCACTGTAGGCATTACTTGAGGTTCTTTGTAGCGTCTCTTCAGCCCATGGCTGCAACCCTTTTCATTCCTTTTACTATACCTGTGTTCATATTCTCTTTCTTCCCCCTTCTCCTATAACAACTGTTTCAACACTATTGTCAGTTCTGAATGACCTCATAAGTCCCAGCGCTTGGCCCTTGGCCTATTTTATATTCCAATTCCTTTTCAAGCACTAAGAGATTAATACTAGAAAGTGTTCGCATAGGCAAATGGTATTTTCTTGAAAGCGCTCTATAAAAATGTATCAACACCCAAGTTAACTATATGATCCACTGAAACACAAGAGTCCTGCCTACTTCAAAGAAGTCAATTCCAAGTTCCTAGAACCTCACATCCAGCACAATGAACAATTTTCCCACTTTCAACAGCATCCGGCCCTTGGTTTTCATTTCCTTCAGGGCAGAGTTTAATGTTCTTCCCGCAAATTGTGTGAATAAACCGCAGCACTTGACGCGTCATCAAAACAGGGCTCCTTTGTGAGTCCTCAACTTGTCTGAGCAGACACGACTGACTGTGGCAAGTGCAAGTTGATCAAAAAC
>NC_089745.1:49803993-49816493 GCF_040412425.1 Macrobrachium rosenbergii
ATACATATATATCTTATTAAATGCCAATGCACTTGAGGCGTCTATTATTTTAAGACAACTCTTACCCAATTCCTACAATTTCTATTATCGTCAAGGCAAAAAATATCGGTATTTCAGCCACTGCTTTCTTGCTATATTCGGGGTAACATTAATTTTACAATGGAATCGTGGTGACGTATAATGCCGGTATGTAGCCGAAAGTACATGCAAAATTTAGACGACCTTAATTCATTGACATTTCAGTGACAGATTTCTCTTTTTAATTTAGTTTTTTTCAAGTACGGCAGCACCAGTTTTAAAATACCACTTTAGTTCAACATACAGTTAGTCCTACTCTAAATTAAGCTGCAAAGGAAAGTATGAAACAGCTGTCGATAAAAGATAACTAAACTGAGCCGCTTCGTAACAATTTAAGTCTTCTCCTCCAGAACTTTAGCCACAAGACCATTCATTACATACGAATTACCTACAAGAAAGACTATAAGAATACAGTATATACAGTACATACATACATACATACATACATACATGCATACATAAACATCAGCAGCGCGTTGAAGCCCGCGATACATACTGCACCACTCACCTCTACCTTGCATGCACTTTCATGGGTCTTAATGGAGGCTCTTCCCTTCTTCCTTTCCAGTAATTCTTAGACCCCAGTTATCCAGTCCTTTCTAGGTCATCCTCTCCACCTCCTTCTTAAAACTTGTGAAGTGTACTGTACACGTTTCACCAAACCTACGTTGGTTCACTCTTTCCAACCATTCCAATTCTTTTAAATCTCTAAAACTGCCTATAACATGACACTCTACCGGTGATGCAGCTATTTTTATATCTAATATGCAGTGATTTACAACACCGCTGGTCTTATAGCCAATGAAGCTGAACAACGTTGCGTTTGGTCAGTACCTGGATGGGTAATCAAACATGAATGCCAGGTAGCTAGATGCATATTTCAATTTTGATCTCTCGAATCAAGAGATGTTAAGCAACATTAGACCCAGCCTGTACTTACATACAGTGGACAACAGTAAATCTTAAACGCGGTTGGCATATAAACTACTGCAGGCCATCTCTGTGGGCATGAGTATATATGGGACTAGCAACCCCATCCCGCAAAATCAACGTCTATAAACTTTTATTAGACCTTAGGATTTTCGTCTGAACGTCAATGAACCCAAGAAGCCAGCAATGAGTGTTTTTCTCCCTCCCTTAAACAGATACTATTTGAGTCACTGCTCTCTCTCTCTCTCTCTCTCTCTCTCTCTCTCTCTCTCTCTCTCTCTCTCTCTCTTTTAACCTCGAACCACTGACGTCGAAATAAGGGAATATAATACTAAGACCCTTCAGTTTTCACCTAAAGGGGGGGAAAAAGAGAGGTAGAAAACGTCATCTTTTTGGAAGAAAAAGCAAAAGAAAATGGAATTCCAACACTTGAAAAAAAATCTAACCAACCAACGGATGCTGGATGTTCCAGATTCAAAACATGACATCCCAACCAACTACAAAAAGGTGTACATACGACACAAGGTCTTCGAAAAACGCCCAGTAAAATAAAGAAGAGTATAAAAGAAAAAAAAATGCGTCAGGACAAAATGCTGAGAAAAAGACTGGAGAGAGTTCCGGCGGCACAAAAGAAAAGACCCAGAGAGGCCTTATCTCATCTGCATCAAAGCAACCTCAGACATCGTATTCTCTCCGTCAGGGAATCTTTGCGCTTATTCGCCAATTTCCAACCTTTTTCACGCCTTCTCGAGATCATCCGCTCTCTGTCCTTTTCCTGGAAAGGAAAATGCTTAAACACACGCACACACATACGTCGTCACGAAAGTGATTCTTCAACAAATATTACGTGGGTATTTCAGAACAAATTTCTTGCTCATACTTCCCGAACTTCGAAATTGTTTCCTGCTGTTTGTGTTTCTTGAATCCTTGCAGTGGATATTTCCCGTCTGTATTTCTTGATTTCCTTCCTTCTACTGGCTATTCTATAACTGCTTTTTTTCTCTCTCTTTTGCTTGTTTTTTTTTTTTTTTATTCTTACTTAGGTTTTGGACTAAAGTGTGTTCACTTGCGTTCCGTTCCCCTTGCTAATGCTGAACAGAAAACATTCTAGTATGAGTAAGTTACCTATTCTCTCTCTCTCTCTCTCTCTCTCTCTCTCTCTCTCTCTTTATATATATATATATATATATATATATATATATATATATATATATATATATATATATATATATATATCAAAAGTATGTGTGTATGAGAACCAAAATGACTGACACTGATTTAAGATTTACACCCACTATTTATCTCTCTGCTAACAATAACCTTGCACATTGTCACTGATTTTAGGCCTAAAGAAATAACTTCAACATCTTTAAATATAAAGACAAATTACAAACTCAAAGACCTACATGCAGTCATCAGAGGATTTCCGTACCTATCAGAAAGAAATAACAGCATTTTTTAGTCCTCATTCAATTTCACCCGTACTGCTATTGTTTACGACAATTCAAAATACAATCGCCTGAATCCTGTTTGAACACTCGTATGCCTATAGGAAAGCAGCTTCCCACAACTGTTCTATAGGCCTACAAGGGCTCTCATAAGAGACATATCCTAATTGATCTCAATCTACACATTGACGACTACCGGCGTTCCATCCAGAACGTAGTTTTCCCTAATTTAACGCTACCCTAAATCCTTTTTCCTCCCGCCCTTCCCTCGGAGCTGCTTGGTCCCTCCAGCAACATCTCAGGAAGCCCGTGGGGGAGGATGATGGGAGGGGGTGGACAGGGTTGGGGGGAGTCTAGCCGCCTCTCGCTCGGCCTATCTACGAATACCAGCCCGAAGGCTCTTTTATTCCCCATCGACACCTCCTCCTCGCACTCTATTATCATCACACCCAACACCAAGGGAACACACACACACACACACACACGTACACACACACACCCTCTCACCCTCTCCCTCTTTCTCTTTAGCCCTCCCTCCCTCTCTCTTTCTCTCTCCTTGTGCCGTTGAAAGCTATCCCTTTCTCCCTTGGCTGTTTCTGGTTTAATGGTCTCGCCCGTCTTTATTCAGGGTGGCTGGCTAGAAGGCAGGTCTCCTCCTCAAGAGCCCCTTGATAGCTACGGGACGCCCCTCAACCTCAATGGGATAAGAGGCTAAAGCTATACCACAGACGCCCAATACAAGAAGCAGGAAGAGGAGAGAGAGAGAGAGAGAGAGAGAGAGAGAGAGAGAGAGAGAGAGAGAGAGAGAGAGAGAGAAGCTATCACTTGAGTAGAATGGAATGAAATGGAATAGTGACATCAAAGCAACGGGGAAAGTAAAGAAACTGGTGATAGGCCATTAAAAACGGGCAAATTGTACCAGTTGAAATTAAGAATGAAATAAAAAAATAAATGCAAAAACAGACAGTACAAAGCTTCATATAGGCTAAATTAAGATATATTTTGCTTTACGTGCAATGCATTCGGTTCAAGGCACAACGACCCAAAAATTTAACGAAAGAATACAGATCAATTGAAAGCGGAATAAAACGTTATCACCGTAATTGGGACGAAGGAAAGAAATTGAGGATTAACGAGCTAACAGGAAGGAAACTCCACGTCTAGAGAGAGAGAGAGAGAGAGAGAGAGAGAGAGAGCGTTCTCTGCCCAATTAAGCTTTCTGCACCCTGCCCGAGAAAGGTGGTAAGCCCTTGCAAGCGTTTACTGAATGTCAACAACAGCGTCATTGAACGGGAAAGGAAATGAATGGTTGTGAAGTGTATGTGAAAGGTAGATAATTCGTGGGAATTCGTATGCACTCAGATTCATACCAGAGAGAGAGAGAGAGAGAGAGAGAGAGAGAGAGAGAGAATAATAGCAAAACTTTGTAACTGTCTGTCATTAAAGCATAGTTATTCATTGAAAAATAATTCACACTGATGCTTTTTTCAGTTAAGATGGGAAAAAAAGTCAATTATCTCTGAACTCAAGAATTAAAAAAAAATAAAACAATACTGACTTTTGCAACACTGAAGTTAAGAAATAGTTTTTAGGATTGGATTGGGTTTAGAATTTAGGCCAAAGGCCAAGCACTGGGACCTATGAGGTCGTTCAGCGCTGAAACGGAAATTAACAGTAAAAGGTTTGAAAGGCGTAACAGGGGGAAAACCTCGCTGTTACACCATGAATAAATTGTTAGGAGAGGGTGGAAAGTAAGATGGAAGAAAGAGAATATGAAAGGGGGTACAGTAAAAGGAACGAAAGGGGCTGTAGCTAGGGGCCGAAGGCACGCTGCAAAGAACCTTAGGTAATGCCTACAGTGCACCAAATGAGGTACACGACGGCACTAACCACGCCCCTCCCCTACGGGGAATAGTTTTTAGGCTTGAGTGGGTACCAAGTGTGTAGGCTATGCAATATTCACTTGTTTCTGTTTATTAGATTTGTCACCACAGCGAAAGCAGTAGGGTACACGAATGTTTAAGGATGCATTGCCGAAGAGTGTGCAAATGAATCCAAAGACCTTGCGTCCGCCAGCTTTGATTTCATGAAATTCAGGCTAAGCCAAACACTGGGGCACCTTCGACCATTCAGGCTTGAGACAGTGAAACGAGGAAGCTGGGAGTGGTAAGACAGCAAGACAAAGACATACAGAAAATAACGAATATAAAATACAAGGATCTGAAGATGGAACTGGAAAAACCCCTACAGTTGCATAAAGAAATAACAGATAGAGAGGTTGGACGGCAAGACTGAAAAAAAGAAAACAGGAATGGAGGTGAAGTAAAAGGCTAAAAGGTGGGTGCAGCTAGGGGACGAAGGGACACTGCGGACACCTTTTAGTAATGCGCACAGGGCAACATGTAAAGTGCACTGACGGCAATTCAAAACTGACGGACCCCTTAGGAGGGTTCCAAAGGGGTCCGTCAGTTTTGAATTTATCGGGCAGAAAAGAACCAACCAAAATCACAGGGACAACAGGGATTGGAGGGCAAGGATGACAAAGTTCTCTTACTGGTCACTATAAGCGATAAAAAGATTTTTTGAAGCTTTAAGATTAATTAAAATAAGAAATTATAAACGTTAAAATAACGATTCCGGAACCTAAAATTAACCCAAAGACAAAGTTTCAGAATCTACTTTTTGGATGTTTTAAGATTTGGAAAATATTAGAAATTTTAAAACTACGAGTGCGAGCGCCCAAGTACACAGACGTAGTTTCAGAAGACTCTTGTATAGTTCTTTTTACAAAGCAAGATCATTTTCCCTCACACGATATACATTACACTACATTATCAAACATTTTCAGTTCGAAATCAATATCCTTACAGACAGAGAAATTCAGTATGAATTCAGTATGAATTTCTCAGTATCAATTCATACTGAACGTATCATGCAGTTTACCCTGGAAGTTTTACCGAGCTGCTCATGGCCTTAAAAACATACATTATACACAATAGTATAGTGTCGTTCTAACATAATGACAAAATGGCGTGACTACACTATTTGACGCGGCTTGAAAATAAAGTCGTTTACAGGAGCTGACTGCGGAAAAAATAAAAACCTACGAGACGAATTGAGTTATTAGAGTGCCAGAGCGTTTCTTCACTTCACAAAAATCTGTATAAACACAAAACATACATGGAGAACTGCCTAGCAATCAGGGAATATAAATTTTCGGTCTATTGCCGGTTCCAACAACTTTGGAATGCAAATTTTCAATTACACGTGTATTAGGAGAACGCAGTTGTAGTTTAAATTTCTTCCTGAAAATATGATAAAGCAAAAACATCAAATGTTTACCTGCAGTTAGGTGTTTAGAAAGATAAAATAGGCTGCGTGTTGACAATGAATAGATCTTGCTGCAAGTTTTTTAGTAAAAGACATACAATAAAACTGTTGACATAGACAAAACAAGCATTAAATGTCTGGCCTTACGGAAATAATCGTTAAAAAATTCGAGCGAACTAAATTCTCAAAGAAAATGAACAGGTAAAACAACGTTCAGTTACCACGCAACCTTCAGTCTTCAACTAACTGACAAACCATTTCCATAGTAAGACCTCCTCTCTTATTAAGGAGAGAGGAGTTACACACGGCGTGACCTATGACCTACAAACCTTCATAGGCAATGCAGATCTTTCTCGTGACGAACTGTGTCAAAAACTTCCGCCTCTAGAGACATCCTAACACCTCCCCCCCGCCCCCGTCCCCCCAAGTCCAACACTCTGTTGGTCCGTCAAACTAAATCGAGTGAAAAAAAAAAGAATAGACGAAAATAAATGGAAACACGAACTGGAAATAAAAAAAAAAACACACACACACACGTAGACAAAAAGAAACTAGAAGGAAAAACAGGGCGAGAAACAATAACTCACCTTTTCGGAAAATATTGAATTTCTGAGCCCGAACAAAACCGACGGACGAGTGAGAGAGCTTCGGCCAAACTCGGGACGTAAATTCTTCACTGATACACGCAAGGACGGAGTTTACCTCAGACACACCAAAATACACCTGAGCATGAAAATCCAATGCCTTGCTTCTGTGTACACATGCACACAAATATACACACTACACACACACACACACATCCACACTTTACCACAATGAAGCGCGGCAAAATTTATTTCAGTATTCACGCACTACCGCACACGCACTGGAATATGCTAACACGCCCGCCGTGAATACATATATATACGAATACATATACGCTGACGTGCATTTCCCCTTGCATTGATGTATGCACGCATGCAAGCACGACCTCATGCAAAGGACCACTTACACAGAAGGCGGAGGAACAGAGTTTGTTTCTCATGCACGCACATACATCATTTTAGGTGCTTGTGGAAACAATAAACCCAGGGAAAATTCAAGTGCAAGCATGTTATTCCATACTTCCTGGAAACCGGAGCGATGCGTTGAATTTAAAAACGCTTTTAGAAAACTCAAAAAAGGGATTTTTACGGAGCATTCGCTTACGATGTATGCACAACGGTTTTTTGGTGTCGTGGGTAAATGCAGTTTTGCAGTACAAACAGTTCCACATAAAAGATATTCATGCAGACAATATCTATCATTTTCTAAATAAAATCATTAAATTTCCTTAAGACTGAGAAAATATTTAGATCCAAATTATACACTTAAATGCAAGAAGAAAGCCATGAAAGAAAAAAAAAAAGATATATTAAGTGTAGTGTCTACTGCCTTTACGTAATAACTTGTTCTGCCTTTGTAGTTTATACTTTAGTCTCTTGTATTCCTCAATAGTACTTCTACATTGCAAAACGATTATAATCCATCCAATTATGATTTCCTTCTGGCTGCTGAAAGACAATGTTTTTAAAACCTATTATGTTATAAGTATGAGATACGTTTTTCCTCCATTGAGTCACAAGTATGGGATACTTTTTTCTCCCATTAAGTCACAAGTATGAGATGCGTTTTCCATCCATTGAGTCACAAGTATGAGATACGTTTTTCCTCCATTGAGTCACAAGTATGAGATACGTTTTTCCTCCACTGCGTCACAAGTACGAAATGCGTTTTTCCTCCATTGAGTCACAAGTATGAGATGCGTTTTCCTCCATTGAGTCACAAGTATGAGATGCGTTTTCCTCCATTGAGTCACAAGTATGAGATGCGTTTTTCCTCCATTGAGTCACAAGTATGAGATGCGTTTTTCTTCCATTGAGTCACAAGTATGAGATACGTTTTTCCTCCATTGAGTCACAAGTATGAGATGCGTTTTCCTCCATTGAGTCACACGTATGAGATGCGTTTTCCATCCATTGAGTCACAAGTATGAGATACGTTTTTCCTCCATTGAGTCACAAGTATGAGATGCGTTTTTCTTCCATTGAGTCACAAGTATGAGATACGTTTTTCCTCCATTGAGTCACAAGTATGAGATGCGTTTTTCTCCATTGAGTCACACGTATGAGATGCGTTTTCCATCCATTGAGTCACAAGTATGAGATACGTTTTTCCTCCATTGAGTCACAAGTATGAGATGCGTTTTTCTTCCATTGAGTCACAAGTATGAGATACGTTTTTCCTCCATTGAGTCACAAGTATGAGATGCGTTTTTCTTCCATTGAGTCACAAGTATGAGATGCGTTTTCCTCCATTGAGTCACAAGTATGAGATGCGTTTTCCTCCATTGAGTCACAAGTATGAGATGCGTTTTCCTCCAATGAGTCACAAGTATGAGATGCGTTTTCCATCCATTGAGTCACAAGTATGAGATACGTTTTTCCTCCATTGAGTCACAAGTATGAGATGCGTTTTTCTTCCATTGAGTCACAAGTATGAGATACGTTTTTCCTCCACTGAGTCACAAGTATGAGATGCGTTTTTACTCCATTGAGTCACAAGTATGAGATACGTTTTTTCTCCATTGAGTCACAAGTATGAGATGCGTTTTTCCCCCATTGAGTCACAAGAATGAGATACGTTTTTTCTCCATTGAGTCACAAGTATGAGATGCGTTTTTCCTCCATTGAGTCACAAGAATTAGATATGTTTTTCCTCCATTGAGTCACAAGTATGAGATACGTTTTTCATCCATTGAGTCACAAGTATGAGATACGTTTTTCCTCCATTGAGTCACAAGTATAAGATACGTATTTCCTCCATTGAGTCACAAATATGAGATACGTTTTTCCTCCATTGAAACACAAATATGAGACATGTTTCTTCTCCAACTCCATGTAAGACTATCACATTTACGTCTTCATTGATAATAAGAAAAATTACAATCACTGTATCAAATCCAGCAGCGAGAATTTTATGGTCCTGCTGTTTCTTACAAGCTACCTCCTCCCTGGTGATATAATTCGGTATATGGCCGGTTATCGTGCCATATGGCCCACCAGCTCTGAGGAACAGTGACTCATAAAAGCGGTCATGTGATAGATATAAACAAACAAATGAAATTAGTATCAAAGAAATGGTAGGGCGACATATGAGTAACCCACTAAATGTAGGTTTCTTTCTTCTGTTTATGGGTCTGAGAGAGAGAGAGAGAGAGAGAGAGAGAGAGAGAGAGAGAGAGAGAGAGAGAGAGAGAGAGAGAGAGAGAGAGACTCATTACTCTATTAAGATAAACAAGCAAGAAAATTCATAACAAATACTTTCCTAGCATGTTACACAATTCCTTTGATAAAATTTCTATTCTGGCTCTTGTAATATACAACTTTGAGTAGTAGTTTCTTAAATATGCCTCATTCACAAAGACATTGAAATAAAAACCGTGGGCTTGCAAGAGCACGAGTGGCTACAGTCTCTGAACTAATTACAAAATCAAGATGAAAACAATTGGTTATGTTGTACGTGGAGATGATTTTTATTTGATTTATGAAGACTTGGCGACAAAGTAAAAAACTTGGCATTTTCATATATTTAGAGCTTAAGAAATTGAAAAGAGGGAGTTGGAGTGGCTGGACAGCAACACGTAAGAAAGGAAGAAAGTGTGTAATGGCTGAAGGGACGCTGTAGACAACCTTTGTATTGCCTAAAGTGCACTAACTACGGCAAGTTTAAGGTACAACCTCCCTGCGGAGTCGTACACGCAATTAAGCTTGATGCTGTTGGCTTTACGATACATTAGTGGTTACATATATATAACTTCTCCACCTCTTAAGATAATAATTCCTATTAAATGTTTGGGCTGAGACAGGCTTGAAACAACTAGCCGCCACATGGAAGGCGAGAGGTACACCAACCTCACACAGAATAGTGGAATTAGGCTGAGGATAAATCTGTAATGCAGACCACCTCCTTTTTACATTAATGCTGCTCCTTCGATGCTAATGATCAGTCTATCAGTTGGATTTATGGTCTGGAAAACGAACCATCACAAGCCGAAGAAGAAACGATTGTATATCGTATAATGAGCTGTGACTGACACCGATGACGTGCTATCAAGTATGAAATATTTCAGTTATTTCCTGTATAAGATGTGAATATTTATTAATTTCTATATGTACGTATATATATGTATATGTAATATATATACAGTATATCCAAATCACAATGGGATCGAACCTTAGCCTGTTCTCAAGTGAAAGGCCAGAGCACTACCAATTGACTCACACAAGTCATAAAAGAAGTTGGAAATTAGGTGCTTCTGTACCTGCGGTGTTTCCTGTGAAACACGTGCTCATTTGTTCATATATATATATATATATATATATATATATATATATATATATATATATATATATATATACATACATACATACATACATATATACACATAAATATGTGTGTGTGTGTGAACGCTTACTTCAGTACAATTTTACATACACGTAAAGCTACTATGTAAACATATAAACAGCTTCGTGTATTTACTTAGCATGCTACCCTGTGCGTATAAAGAGCATTACATATAATGCATATCAAAAAGTACCTTATGAGCACCTCTGCTATCTCGAATCATTACCAAAAGTTAAAGTAACAAAACTAGAAACCTGTAATGCACAAGTTCCGTGGTATTTCCGTGTAATTAGAGTACAACATAATTTCTCTTTAATTAGAGTGCAACATAATTTCTCTTTAATTAGAGTACAACATAAATTTCCTTTAATACTCTTCTTTCTTCCAGTAATTTTTAGTTTTATGAATCATGAAACTATTGTTCCGGCTTTGTCTGTCCGTCCGCCCACAGATCTTAAAAACCTCTGAGGATAGAGGCCTGCAAATTGGTATGTTGATCATCCACCCTCCATTCATTAAACATACCAAATTGCAGCCCCTCTAACCTCAGTAGTTTTTATTTTATTTTAGGTTAAAGTTAGCCATGGCTCGTACATCTGGCACCGCTATAGGTAACATCAACACAGGCCACCACAGGACCGTGCCTGAGTTTCATGGGCCGCGGCTAAGAATTTTATGGGCCGTGGCTGAGTTTCATGGGCCACGGCTAAGAGTTTTCATGGGCTGTGGCTGAAAGTTTTATACAGCATTCTACGTTGTACAGAAAACTCGATTACGCCATAATAAACTTCAGCGCATTTCTTACTTGTTTCTTTTTGGTCTTCACATACAGAAGCTATGAGATAAAACTACAAAAAAAATAATAATAATAATAAAATAAAGATAGTAAGAGAAGAACATTTATACTTATTTTCTTTTCACATTAGTTTTAATTTGTGACTAAAAAGCTTCCAAATATTGCAAAACCTTTTAAGCAAAGACAGACATCCAGGACACTCCGGTGTACAGACAACAAAGACAGTAAAAAAAAAACACGACAAGGGTGAATAACTTAATTACAACAATAAAATTAATTTTCTTTCAGGGAAACCAGATACACACACGCTCATTAAACCTACGAGAGAAACCACTTACGCCCTGCTGTATTCATTCTCTCTCTCTCTCTCTCTCTCTCTCTCTCTCTCTCTCTCTCTCTCTCTCTCTTAACAGAAATGAGATTTAGAAAATACTTAACGTAAAGCTGCCCATTTTCTAGTCTATAAAAATAAATATTACAACCACAACTCGCTTTTAAAGCTCTCTCATAAACACAGGGGGAATACCCCCCACCCTCTCTCTCTCTCTCTCTCTCTCTCTCTCTCTCTCTCTCTCTCTCTCTCTCTCTCTCTCACATAAACGCGGATTTCATGTGTAATACATACGGTACGCAATACACAAATAATTTCTTCATGTATCAATGTGACTGCGAATATACTTATGAGCATGCATGCATATACATACATACATATATATATATATATATATATATATATATATATATATATATATATATATATATATATATATATATAAATAAGTGTGTGTGTGTGTGTGTGTGGGGAGAGAGAGAGAGAGGGAGAGAGAGAGAGAGAGAGAGAGAAATCCTTCGGAGTCTGGGTAATAAATAATTCGGATTTTCCTACGGAGATAAGAGACTTTATCTGAATCCTTTCTTACTTTCCCGGTTAAGTCTAACAGGATTCCATTTTCCCCGGGTTTTACTTTCTTCTCTTTCCTGTTTTTACCTACTTTGCAAACCAAAAGAAAATGGATTGGAAGGGTGAGGCAAAAATATATTCTCATATTTGTCACTCGCTGTTATGTTTGTTTTATAAGTAAAGAGTAATAGTCTTCGTTTTTTTATACAATGTGTCACTTTTATGGACGTCATTTCTGCAGCAAATATTTACTTGGGTAATTTCCGCCTGAGAGGGTCTCTTACTAAAGAAACGAATACATTCGGTAATATATTTACGTTCGAGCTTGTTGGCGCACGCTAGGCGCGCTGGAACCCGGCGCTGCTGTCTCCCCGACCCTCCCGATCCCCTAGCTACCCCACCCCACTGGGGTGGACAAATGGGTTTGCAGGAGGAGGGAGGATGTCTCCCCTAAGCTCCCGTTCCCCTACCTACACCGCCCCACCCGGGGCGGACAAACCAGTTTGCAGGGGTTGGGTGGCTGTGCCAAGGATATCAAGATCCAGGAAGCTGATGGTATACAAACAGAAGATTATTCCTAGACTGGTAGAAC
>NC_089745.1:49821493-49883993 GCF_040412425.1 Macrobrachium rosenbergii
TAAAAAAAAACTTCAGTTACAGCAATTTCCTCTAGAAAATCCAGAAATTCAGCAAAAGATTCAGACAAGGGGGCAATACTCCAGAAACTGGTTAAACAAAAACCGAGAGCATGAGGCACAAGTACCATCTATCTCTGCAGAAAGTCGAAAAGCCTCACGAAACTCTACCGCGTTTTCCTGGAGCATGACAGAAGGTACAAAATATGCAATAAAAAGGTCAGAAATTACGAAACTTACACAACTGGTGATCTAGTGGATATTGCTAAGTTAAGCAAGTTTGTAAAGTTCTAGAATTCATTCATAAGAAACCCTTACGCATCTGTCATCACCAGCTTGTAGAAAATCCCTGCAACTACTGTATAATCCTCTTGATAAGAATTCTTTAACTACAGTATAATCCTCTTGATAAGAATTCTTTAACTACTGTATAATCCTCCTGATAAGAATTCTTTAACTATTGTATAATCCTCTTGATAAGAATTCTTTAACTACTGTATAATCCTCTTGATAAGAATTCTTTAACTACTGAATAATCATCTCGATAAGAATTCTTTCGAAGGTATTACATAACGAAGATTATTCTCATCGTGAAATTCAGCATTTTCAATCAAAAAGAAAATAAATGTTTGGGCAAATTTTAACAAAACAAACCACAGATTCGATAATATGAACGAATGACAATGAACAAAAAATGTAACGAACAAAGGAACAATCAAAATGAGGACAACATGATTTGTAAATCGTCAAGTTTTTGGAGTGTGAAACCTTGTTACTCCTGATGAGTTGGAGCAATAATGGTAAAAACAAACGTGCATTGCATATCACTCCCTTTATTAAAACGTTGGTGATAAATCCCGAGAATTAAATTGCTTTATTGCCAGACTGTTACTGGGGAAGCTGACGGCGGTTAGGATTTTGGAATTAGCTACATTCAGACAAGATGATACCTCTGGGTATCATTATTGTTTTTATTTTATTATTATTTGACAGTTCTTGCGGCCATGAACCACAGCAAGGTTCCAATTTCTGATTCCGTTTCATTTGATCAAACTCCCATTCAGAAACTACATTTAACTGAACTAAACCTAAAAAACACGCAATTAGGGAAAAAGTACATTTAACTTTACTAAGCCTAAAAAAAAAAACATGTACATAGGAGAAAAAAGCAGAAAACTACATTTAACTGAACTAAACCTAAAAATAAATATGCAAATAGGAGAAAAAACATTTAACTGAACTAAACCTAAAAAATGCACAGGAGAAAAAAAAAAACTAAATTTAATTGAACTAAACCTGAAAAGACTTGCACATGGGAGAAAAAAGTAACAAACTACATTTAACTGAACTAAACCTAAAAAAAAAAAAACATGCTCATGAGAGAAAATAAAAAGACAAAATTGACGCAAGGATTAATTCTCCTGCAGTTCAACAAGTATTGCTGCTTTGCGACACCCTTGTCTAACCCCCCCGTCTCTCTCTCTCTTTCTCTCTCTCTGTTACAACAACAAAAGATAACAAAAAGAAAGTCCCGTCGAAACTAATATAAAGAATCGGAGGGTGACGAAATCCCGCAAGCCAGAAAGTCTGATAACGAATGCGGTAGCCATTTTTCCCTTCTCTCTCCGTTCCAGGAAAGGGACTAAAATGAGTCCGTTAGCTAACAAGCTCAGAAATGCTGGCCGTGTCCGTTACTACGACAGGGTCTGTGTGTGTGTGTGTGTGTGTGTGTGTGTAGAGAGAGAGAGAGAGAGAGAGAGAGAGAGAGACCCTATCGCCTGAATGCTGAGCAAATTATTGCTATAATTTGATCTCTCTCTCTCTCTCTCTCTCTCTCTCTCTCTCTCTCTCTCTCTCTCTCTCTCTTTCTCACACACACACACATACAAGAGAGAGACACTCACAGAGAGAGAGAGAGAGAGAGAGAGAGAGACCCCCTACAGCCTGAATACTGAGCAAATTATTGCTATGATTTGATCTCTCTCTCTCTCTCTCTCTCTCTCTCTCTCTCTCTCTCTCTCTCTCTCTCTCTCTCTCTCTCTCTCTTTTCCCTTCGTAGAATCGAATTACTGAAGATAGGTTTCATTCGGTTAATTACCAAGTATCGGTCGCCATAGCAACAATTTAAGGAGCGAGCGAAGTTACTTGACGAAGCGAGATTAGCCTCCAGCAAATAATCTAAACGTCTTCCTTACCACACAGAGAGAGAGAGAGAGAGAGAGAGAGAGAGAGAGAGAGAGAGAGAGAGAGAGAGAGAGAGAGCCGGATAAAAACAATAGCACAAAATTAACCATCTGCATCACGCACAATCTCTCACAGCGCAAAGATAAGATTAAAAAAAAAAATCATTCTGCAATGCAGGAATTGGGATGTATGAAGGCTCTCTCGCCTGGAATTGCATTCTGCTTCCAGGCCGAGATTTAACTGACGATTCCTTTTATCTGATGTCAGCAGTTTTCCGTCGGCGCCCAGGGAGCAGCGGATGTTTCTCACGAGGTTGCTATAAATTGACTCGATGCCCACCAACAAAGCAAAAACAGGCGGGGGACTAACAGCTGAATTCCTATGAGGCGAGGGCGGTTGGATATTTGGGAGGGGGCGCAGGGGGCGGGGGCGGGGGCGGGGGCGGGGAGGAGAAGCCTTCATGGAAAGTAAATGAGAGAAGATTTCATGGAAAGTGAATCTGTTCCGAGAGATGTCTTAGGAATCATTTCCAGTAAGTTGCGATTAAATTCTTTTTTTTTACATCTCTTCATTCATGGGATAATTCATTAATGAATACAGCATATTTACGACGCCAGTACGCAAAAAATTTCACTTAACGTTGTATTTCTTTAGGACCTATTAGTTTCGCCACATAAACAAGATTTGTTGACATAATCCTCTTCAAATGCACTAAAAAAGGGTAAATGAAGTCACATTAAAGGTAATCGATGTCAGATTAGAGGTAACTGCATTCTAGTCGTGAACTGAAAACCAAACAGTGAATTCATTACCAATATTATTATTATTATTATTATTATTATTATTATTATTATTATTATTATTACTCAGCAGGTGAAACCTATTCATATGGAACAACCGTACAAACATGGGACTAATGGTTAAAAAATGAAAACCATAGTTTCAATTTATAACTTAAGTATACCTTAGTTTTACCAGACCACTGAGCTGATTAACAGCTCTCCTAGGGCTGGCCCAAAGGATTAGACTTATTTTACGTGGCTAAGAACCAATTGGTTACAGCTTACTGTGGAATCCGAACCACATTATAGCGAGAAACGAATTTCTATCACCAGAAATAAATTCCTCTAACTCTTCATCAGCCGGCCGGGGAATCGAACTCCGGCCTAGCGAGTTCCAGTTCACAATTCTACCGACTCACCCAACGAAGAGCTTGTTTCATTTTATAGAAAAGGACGCCACTTTAGGAACGCATTTTTTCTAGCAGTTCCATAATTTACGGATTTCGTCATTTCATTCTCTCTATCATTTGGGGCTCCAATCATTTGTCCACAGTCACAGCCTGGTTTCATTTTTCGCAAAACTCCGCCATCTTCTGGATTCTGGTTTTCTGTGGTTCATGTTACAGATTTCCTTCATCTGGAAAAGTGAAGGTTGTTTATCTTGATGACGAGTAAATATAAAAGCGCCTCTTGAAAAACATTTGGTTTATATTGCAGACGATGTGGGGCTGGATTTCTCTCTCGGGATTATCAACAAATTTATCCAAGATAAGACAACAGCTCGAGTTACGCTGATTGCAAAAAGTATTTCTCTGGGAAATATTTTTTTCAACGCGGTTAATACAGATATCTTATCCTTACTTTTAATATACGAGTATAACGCAAAGGTTTCAGTAATAAGAGACTTTTGAAGAAAAGCATGAGAATGGACGAACTAAAGCGAAGATGCATAGCATTAGCCCCCTAATGAAATTCTCCTTGTATTTTAATAATTTTCTTAAATTTTTATTTACTTGTTTATTAATTTCTTAATTTATCTGTTTTTCTAATAATTGATCTCCTCTCTCTGTATTCCCAATTACCTTCTGTTACTTCTTTCGAATGAACACCATTTTCTTTGGAAGCTTGAATTTCAAGTCAGTGTCCTCTGTGGGCTTCTTCCATATGAATAGGGTTCATCTCATGAATAATAATAATAATAATAATAATAATAATAATAATAATAATAATAATAATAATAACAATATTTTTTTTACCAAGACCAAAGGATCTCGAGGCATTATTAAAACAATGTCTTCATTAATGTGGGCACTTTTGTATATGACGGCACGCTCTTGCGGATATTACAATAATAAAGTCGCCGTTTTCTCTCTGAATTCCGAGAAAAGCAAGACAGTTGACTCTGCCAAATTCATATCGTAAAAGCTGAATGCGGGATGAAAATTCTGTGTAAGAATCTTCACAACATTAGTTTCTCCACACTCTTACTATATATATACACTGATAGTTTTACCTCCAGGACTAAGGAGTCTTGTAGCTTAGGACAATAAATAGCCTGAGTCCATAAACCTAGAGAGGGGTTATGGACCCCATGGTGTAAGGAAATACCCACTAAATGGCGGATGTGTCTCTTCTGTGGCCAGTGGTAACCACAACAATTACTCATGTGGAAGGTTTGGAAATAGCGCTGAAAGCAATCTCGTCACTCTTCCATGTGTGATGACCACCAAATGGCCCCGGGCATGGTATTTGCAGACCCATTCTCATGAATTCACATAAGAATAAAATATACATACATACGTACATATTCACGCACACAAACATACACTTTATTTCAGCTCAAGGCCTTATACAGACACACAGGGCAGATACAATACCGTATAAGATCTGAGATGTCAGGAGATAAAAAATATAATTACACTCAAACATTGCTAGTAATAACAATAGTGTCAACAACAAGAACAAGTAAAAAATGCGCCGAAGCTTCTTCGGCACAATCGAGTTTTCTGTACAGCCGCTACAAAAAAAAAAAATAGATCTATCTTCCGGTGGTCGTGGCATAATGTTGTATGAGCCGCGGCCCATGAAACTTTGACTAGGGCCGGTGGTGGCCTGTCCTATATCGTTGCCAGATACACGATTATGGCAAACTTTAACCTTAAATAGAATAAAAACTACTGGGGCTAGAGGGCTGCAATTTGGTATGTTTGATGATTGGCGGGTGGATGATAAACGTAATTTGCGGCTCTCTAGCCTCAGTAGTTTTTAAGATCTAAGGGCGGACAGAAAAGGTGCGGACAGAAAAAAGTGCGGACGGACAGACAAAGCCGGCGCAATAGTTTTCTTTTACAGAAAATTAAAATTGAAAATTGTTTTTCTGCTTGAGACATTATGCAGATACAGAATGCACGTACATTTTGCTAGAAATGAAGCGTGAACGGCAACTCTCAAATAACGGATAAATTAGTTTCTGTAGTACGCCTAAAAATGTCAGCGAAGGGATAGTTAACGTTACTGAATATAGTTCTCAGTAGGAGACAGCAAATATGTTGAAATATTGCTTAATAATCATAATGATACGAACGACAACATCAATGGAGGTAACGTGCAACTCACAGAGAAACAAAACAAAGCAATTTTAAGAACACAACAGGCAAACAATAGGACACAGGTATGATAACGATCGCCGCCCTCCAATGGGCGTAGATACTATGGCAGACAAAATCATATTGCATAAAATACAGATCTACAATACTAATATATAAAGTGGCAACAAAAACAGTGAAAAAAAAGTGAAATAAATAAAAAGTATACGCAGTAACTGAGGTCATCCATATTATGCAAAAGAAAAACGTTAATTAAGGAACAGATGTCTCATTGGCCTATCTTCCCACAGATTAGATCTTCTCGCTTCGCTGATTAAGAAGGGAATGGAATGGACTATAGAATTTAGGCCAAAGGCCAGGCACTGGGACCCATGAGATCATTCAGCACTGAAAGGGGAAATTGAGAGTAGAAAGGTTTGAAAGGTGTAACAGGAGGAAAACCTCGCAGTTGCACTATGAACCAATTGTTAGGAGAGGGTGGAAAGTAAGATGGAAGAAATTGAATAAGAACAGAGATACGGTATAAGGAATGAAAGGGGTTGCAGCTAGGGGCCGAAGGGACGCTGCAAAGAGCCTTAAACAATGCCTACAGTGTGCACGGCGTGAGGTCCACAGACGGCACTAACCCCGCCCCCCCTACGGGGAAGATGTTTTGGATAAGTGGACTGCTACTGTTTCTTAGTTGTTGGATCAGTCTGGACAAATGACTTTTACGTTACCTAGTCGATTATCTATGAATACCTGCATAGTTGTGTTAGTAAGTCGCCTATAATGTCATTATGAAACAACAGTAATACGTCGCATGGTCTATCGGGTAAAGTTCGTCCAAAGGAAGCAACCATAGCAACTATAGCAATAGCTGCGGCAGAGCAACAACATGGCGTTTCTCGGTAACAATCATGTTGCCAGTCGCACATAGCTTACGCCGCCACTGTTCTATGTAGGCCGTATTTTTCAGGATTTAGGTCGTTCGTGATAATGTGCCCTAGATACGAGAATTCATGTACGAATTCCAGACGAAGATTCCCGAGGAATACTTGTAATTCTTCGGTTTGTTTAACCGACTTCAGGAGCAATGGTAACCCTTGTGTATAAATATGTGTGAATGTGTGAGTATATGTATACAAGTGTATCATATATAAATATATATACATATATATAAATGTGCATGTATATATATGTGTGTGTGTGTACGTCTGTGTATTTATAATAAAGTACCTAAACCATTGATTTTCTCTCTCTCTCTCTCTCTATCTATCTCTCTCTCGCTCTCTAGAGAAATCAACGGTTTAAGTACTTTATTATCGCGCATATCCAAAAATATGTAATGAATTCATCAGCGCCGTATATCTCCAAATACAGATAACGAATGGATACGAAGCAGACTGGGAGCGCAATAATAGTGTCAGTAAGGAAAAGAATACAATGAGCAACGAGACAGCAGAATATAAAGTACTGTGACTGTAATCAGGGGGGGAAATAAACAAGTAAAAAATGAGCCGAAGTTTCTTCGGCGCAATCGAGTTTTCTGTACAACCGCTACAACGTATAATCAAGGCCACCGAAAACAGATCTATCTCTCGGTGATCTCGGTATAATGATAAGTGACCCGCGACCCATGAAACTTTAACCACGGCCCGGTGGTGGCATATCAAATGTCGTTGCCAGAAGCACGATTATGGCTAACTTTAACCTTAAATCAAATAAAAACTACTGAGGCTAGAGGGCTGCAGTTTGGTATGTCTGATGATTGGAGGGTGGATGATCAGCATACCGATTTGCAGCCCTCTAGCCTCAGTAGTCTCTAAGATCTGAGGGAGGACAGCGTAAAGTGCGGACGGACAGACAAAGCCGGCACAATAGTTTTATTTTACAGAAAGCTAAAAAGGAAAATGAAAATGTGAGTAGGAAAATTCGACATTAATTTGTGAGCGTTTGAACATGTGTTCCCTTGCGTTTAGTAGGTATAATATCCTTAGAAGTCTCCTTTATTTCGACTTGAATTCACAACTGGGTTACTCGCACAACCATAACAGAAGGACCCTGCCAATCAATACGCCAGAAACTCATTTCCTATTTCCATTATTTACAGAAAAAGATAAAAAAAAGTCATTTATTTCCCCCATCATTCTTTTGTCTTCCCATTAACCCAATAAAAACTTTCGGCTTTTTTCTTACAATTTCGCATCATTTTATCGGTGATAATGGGGTGCCCGAAATGTTGTTAATATTATTGACGAGGTTCTTAATTTCGCGGCCGTGGACTCATAATTTCACGCTCCGTGAAGACGGGATTTCGCGCTTGATGATTCGCCATTTGAACACCCCACTGTGGCGGCCACCCCTGAATCCCACTCAGCATGTCCACTTTTAAATAAACACACACACACACACACACACACACATATATATATATATATATATATATATATATATATATATATATATATATATATATATATATATATGTGTGTGTGTGTGTGTGTGTGTGTATATGAATGAAAGTGCTGTACTCTAACATTGTTTATGAAGTTGGAAAGGTCCCTATGTAATCAGGAAGGCAGAAGTTTTTCATTGAAATTTGTGTTTTCGTCTTGTAAATGGCGCTTTTATCGGCCTTTTAACTTCATATATATATATATATATATATATATATATATATATATATATATATATATATATATATATATATATATATATATACAGTATATATGTGTGTGTGTTTAAATAGAATAAAAATAATAAACTAACATATATATATATATATATATATATATATATATATATATATACAATTTCCACCAACCTATTTCAGAGGTGAGGTTGCTAGCCACATGCCCATTCTTGGCCCCAGTAAACAGATTCACATGTGCATCGAGAGAACCACGGACCTTGCAAATTCCAGCCAAGCGCTCTACCACCACAGACCTACGGCGAACTCATCGTTCCCTCCCAACACCTTTATTAAAATCATATCTCAACGGTTATTCACTAATAATTTACAATTTCAAAAAAGCCAAAAGTAATTATCAATTATAGATGAAAAATACCATTACCTGAAATTTTTCCATTTTTCTCTCATAAAAAGCGTAAAATGAAATGGAAATTGTTTAGAAAAAAAAATACAGTTTCGCAATTACTTTCCCGGCAAATTTTCCAACACCATAATGAATATTCAAGAACAGGAGACACGGAGCTCCTGTGTAACTTTTAAATACTTCATCAGAATTATTATTATTATATGTTTTTTTTACCTGTTTTCATAACTGAATATTTAAACGAGGTTGGATGAGATTCAGAAAAAAAAACTCGAATCAGAAAGAGAGAGAGAAAAAACTAAAATCATTAATCAGAATTAAATGATTAACTGGCTTTTTTCATCCTGCATTCTGACGAATCAAAATCCTTCACGGAGGAGCAAAAAAAAATAAAAAAAAAATAAATAAAAAATAAAAAATAAAAAACTTTGCATACAACTGCACAAATTGCTCTAATGCCTCATTACCGGCTAAAACCAAGTCCTCTCCAAAGTAAATCCAACACAAAAACGTGAAAAGCAGCAAAATTGGACTTTTAATTAAGCTTTCTAAATGGATAACACTCCAGTATAATTACAGTCCGATGTATAGAGACACGACGTAAGTTCTGTTCTCTTTAAATACATTTCATTTACATTTAATATTCCCATTTATTCCACGTCTCTGGTAATTCTGTTATATAAGAAAAATTCACTAATCTGAGGGAAAATTTTGAAGGTGATCTGGAGTTACCGTTACTTAAAGCATTCCAAGAATATATTTGAGATAGTCTTAATCGATATTAACTAAACAACTTGAAGGAAACGAAAAACTTCCAAAGACAGTTAGGTAAATACATAGGATTGTTCTTTACGTTATCCATAAATGATTTCATATACATATACATTCATACATACATATATAGATATACAGTATATATTGTATATATATATATATACAGTATGTATGTGTATGTTGTATATATATATACATATACATACATATATATATACATACATACATACATACATACATACATACATACATACATACATACATACATACATACATACATACACAAATCATGATTGTCAGCTTCATAAACAATTTATAAGACTTACATCCTCCAGTAAGAAAATTCAGTGAAAAAATTAAGACCATCCTTCAATTCTAAGCATTAAAAAAAACCGAATCGTCATTCATTCAGCTGTCAAGAGATAAGCAAAAGATCCGGCTGGTGAAAAAGAAAAAAAAACCTCCCGGATACGAATTCCCTTATATCGCTGACATTGGATCGACGTCATCCACTTCCACCCACCGGATGTTTACCTAATCAAGTTTCTGAGAGAAGAAGAAGAAGAAGAAGAAGAAGAAGAAGAAGAAGAAGAAGAAGAAGAAGAAGGGGAGGAGGAGGAGGAGGAGGAGGAGGAGGAGGAGGAGGAGGAGGAGGAGGAGGGAGGAGGAGGAGGAGGAGGAGAAGAAGAAGAAGAAGAAGAAGAAGAAGAAGAAGAAGAAGAAGAGGAGGAGGAGGAGGAGGAGGAGGAGGAGGAGGAGGAGGAGGAGGAGGAGGAGGAGGAGGACGTCTCCGAGACAAGGTGTTTGATAAACCTGCAGAAATCCTAATAGGTAAAGGCACTTGGTCTTGCGCCGTAAGCATCTGCGCGCATTGTGACTTTCATTTGTTTTCTTTGCAGTTCCTGCTGTTCCTTAAGTTGGTCTTATGAAATTCAGGAAATCAGGCTCAGCACTGGAGCACTTTCGGCCGTTCAACGCTTGAGATACTGAGAAGAGGGAGTTTGAGTGGTTGGACAGCAAGATAAAAAATGTTCCTGAGCATACTGCTAAAACGATACACGTCCCATAACGATCAACGACCATTATGGTTCTTGGAAAGGCAGAGAGCTCCGACAGTTTTCTCCTCAAAAATATGTTTCTGTAACACGGATGCTCTATGGTAGCTATTTTTAGTATGATGGTCAATAAAATATGCTCTTCGTTGGGTAAATCGGTAGAGCTGTGGACTAGCACTCGCTAGGCCCGAGTTCGAGTCTCCGGCCGGCTGATGAAGAGTTAGAGGAATTTATTTCTGGTGATAGAAATTCATTTCTCGCTATAATGTGGTTCGGATTCCACAATAAGCTGTAGGTCCCGTTGCTAAGTAACCAACTGGTTCTTAGCCACGTAAAATAAGTCTAATCCTTCGGGCCAGCCCTAGGAGAGCTGTTAATCAACTCAGTGGTCTGGTAAAACTAAGGTATACTTAACTTTTGGTCAATAAAATTGGTATCATATGAGGATTCCACTGCTGAAACATGCATGCCTAATACGGAGTCTGTTATTAAACGTTCACAAATTGCAATCAACGTTCAATTTATCTACAGAATCTACAATATTTAGACTCATAATTTCACCTTTGGCAATCCTCACATTATAATAAAAATAAGAAAAGGCGCTAGCAAATCGACGATAAGACAGACAAACAGGCAATTCCCCTTAATACACATCTAAGGTACTAACTTCACCTGAAATCCCATAACTTAGTCGACTGAGGGCTTATATAAATACCACCCAAAACAATAACCTTTCTCAAGACATGAATGAATGGTAAACAGTAATGGCGGATGATAATTATATAAATTAAGAGCCAGTCACTCCCGTATTAAAAATCAATTCCATATTCCACACGTTTCCATTTGCAACCAAAGCTCCGGATGATAATTATTTTTGAAGGCCAGAGGAAAATTTCTATATATACTAAAACACAAAAATATGGTGCATTTCCATAAAAAAAATACTATAGACTGACCTTACTGTGTCATATCGCAGAACTAATGAAGGCAAACAGACATTCTATAGTAAAAAAACAGACAGGAAATATCCTCTAACGTGATATACGAACAGAACAAAATGTCTAACATTTAATCTCCTATCGTTAATCTGAAGGCATATTTTCTCTCCAAATGCTCATTACGATCAGTGCTTGAAATTTGTAATCAAAATACCACATGACAGGAACTAAAGGTTTTTACATTCATTTTTTCTTCGGACCCTTCTCTTAGAGGTTCTAAATATTCTTCCGAATTTCAGTTGAGAAAGTTCGTTTTTCCGTCTTCTCGGTTACCTCTCACGTCGGCGTGTGAATTGTGAAACTTGGGGTCCGTCCACACTTCAGTAAATTGTCATAAGCGCACGTCGGTAAGTTGTTGCACAAACACCACGAACAGGTTGAAAACAAATTAACGACATATTGGTAGTCCTAACTAGTGCTTCATACGATTATCCCAAGATTCATTCTCCACTTACGGTCGTCGACTTGTTTTCAACCTGTATGATATACAATATGCATACGACTAAGTGCCGACGCGTGTTGACAACACGTTTTCCTGCAGTGTGGACGCACCTTTATTTACAACTGTGTCAAACAAACTTTCATGTTTTATAGAGATCTTAACTATACAAAAATAAATAAAGTATTGCTTCTCAAAACAAAATATATTCCTACTGTTCCAAAGAAAATCTGCGCAAGTCTAATCTCTCGTTAAAGCATTCTAGCAAACGACTGTTTTGACAGCGTCCCTTCCTTAAGGGACCGAGTTGCCGCTACTGCTCGTAAATAAATGAAGAGGCGATAAATATTCTAGTCAAGGAGCAAGACACACCAGGTGGGAAGTGGCTCACGGGGAGGCAGCCTTGAGAGCCATCAAAGAAAAAGATCGGCTATAGGGACGGCAGCGGAGGTGCCATCGTCATAATCCTTTTATCGACTTGAAGACTCATCGCGCATAATTCAGTCGCACTGCAGGGAAGGAAGGGGAGAGTGAGTGAGTGAGTGAGTGAGTGAGTGAGTGGGTGAGTGAGTGGGTGGGTGGCACAGTATTTGCGTGAGGAAATAATGAGGGATGGACTGCTTTACTCTTTAAAAATAAATAAATAGATGGATAAGAATCGCTTAAATGACGGAACGGAAACAAATTCACCGTTGCTTGTCACATCCGCTTAGATGAACTGTCTTCACCTTTAATATCTCAAAGTATACCAATGTAGTGTTGATTAATAACACCAGTAAATACTGCAATTTTTTAGGCGGTGACGCAATTGTTTAAATGAGATAGATCCTATCACTGCAAACCTAGTTGACAATTATTATCAATTTATATATATATATATATATATATATATATATATATATATATATATATATATATATATATATTCGTGTGTATATAATGAGTAATACACACACACACACACATATATATATATATATATATATATATATATATATATATATATATATATATATATATATATATATATATATATATATATATATATATATATATATATATATATATATATATATATGTAATTCTAATAATACAATGCCCTCTTAACTTCTCGAATTCTTCGCTTTTTTTGGATATGCTTGTAACTACGAAGCCGAAAATATCCAGATGGAAGAAATTGAAGAGCCTGTGAATAGCGGTCGCTCGCGACCGCTATTCACAGGCTCTTCAATTTCTTCCGTCTGGATATTTTCGGCTTCGTATTTACAAGCATATCCAAAAAAGCGCGAAGAATTCGAGAAGTTAAGAGGGCATTGTGGCTATTAGAATTACATATGTGTCTGGTAAAAATTTGGCAAACTTAACATTAGATCCTGAAGAAAAACGAAGGGTGAAGTAAAAAAAAAAAAAAAACCAAATCTTTTCCGAAAAATCAGAAACTACTGACTTAACAAGAGAATCCTGCATTTTTCCAATTTTTTGAAACCATGAAACTCATGCGATGGAAAATGTTCAAGAAAGAATATTAATTTTGTCTAGCAGACCACAAACATTTTTGAAACTTCCACCGGATTACGATGAAAAGTTAATGTTCCTGAAATCCTGCGCCAAAAAAATAAAACAAATAAGTCAAAAGGCAAAAACATATATATATATTCCTCAATGATATTTGACAAAACTGAATATCTTAACATTCTAATGAAAACTGCGTTCTGCTATCCATTGTGTGACATTTAATAATAATTCCTACCGTGCACCATTTATGCAAACTGAACGTAGTTTTGCCTCTGAAATATTTTCCAACAACCGTTTAATACTGACAATTTTCGTCCGCATTTCTATAAAGGTAAATTTATAATATAATGACATTTCGACAACATGTGAGCTTCCTACACGTTTTCAGAACGCTTTTGTAGCCCCGGTCATGTCGACCCTACTTAAGAAACTGAAGGGAAGGACGAATGTAGTTCATCAAATCTTCTTCTTCTTCTTCTTCTTCTTCTTCTTCTTCTTCTTCTTCTTCTTCTTCTTCTTCTTCCCTCTCTGCACCTTTTCCCACTTCTATGTGGGGTCGTTGTTTGTCACAATTTTCCTCCACCTGGCTCGGTCAAACACATCGTCCTCCGACAATTGTTTGTCTCTTAGATCTTCTCTAACGACATCCATCCACCTTCGCTTCGGTCTTCCTCCTGCTCTCCCACCAGGCACCTCCACCTGCATCACTCTCCTCCCTGCATAAGTCTCATCCCTTCTCATCACATGGCCATACCACTGCAGTCTTCTTCCCTGGTCCTTCTTTGACAGTTCTACGACTTTAGTAGTTCCTCTTATTCTTTCGTTTTTTATTCCTTTGTAATTCATCAAATATACACGACGAAAGCGTTGGGGTATAAAATACATTCATAAATATAATCATAAAACTTGTAATGTACAGAAAATATAACAACGTAATCGAAAATATACTTCTGTATATAAAATTACATGAAACAGAGAAAATGCGAAGCCTGCCACCATTTTGGCGCGTTTGAATAGTTATTTTTCATCTGCACGCATGAATATGCTTTCAGTAAATATAGCGAGGATATTTATCAAAAAAGAAAAAATCAAAATTACAGACTTGGCATCAGAAACAATATAAACTCGCCCTCGTATTGCAATTGAAAGCAATCATTCGGTCAGAAAAATATCAATTTGAAAAACAATAAACGTGAAGTGAGGAATTCGGGAAACATGTAATACAGATTGTGAATGTCAAAATGCGCACCAAACTCCAAGAATAATAAGTTGCTTTTAGGGAATGCTGGGCGACTGCGAAGCTTTGCAAGTTTTTCTTAGAAATTACATAAGTAATTAATTGAATAACTGAAGAAAAAATAATTAAACACAGATACATACGTAAATTAATCAATAAATGAACCTTATCTCAACTTGGCTTGCTGCTACCAGTAACTCCCTTGAGAATTGAAAAGCAAATAGTGTTTGAATTTCAACTCCATAAGAAAAACCCGAAAACTAAATCGCTGGTTTCCGAACGTGTATCATACGAAATCTCGGGAGAAAAGAAAAAAAGGGACGCTGTCATCACAGATGAAATAAAGCGTTCACTGAACAGATATGAGCATTAAATGATTACCCTCAAGGCGAATATAAATGAATTTCGTTGGAAGATACAAGCGAAATTTGTGAGACTAATCTCTCCTATAAAGGATTGAGGGACTGCGGTTTACAACAACATAATAGGGTAAGCAATGAAAACTGCAGCGCGAAATAATAATAATAATAATACTGTTGTTTGTATATTTACCACCATTAACAATACTGCGACATGAGAAACGTTGCTCTCTCTCTCTCTCTCTCTCTCTCTCTCTCTCTCTCTCTCTCTCTCTATATATATATATATATATATATATATATATATATATATATATATATATATATATAGATAGATATATAGATATATGTAGATAGATATAACACGAGCATCACCAACGCAGAAAACCGTTGTTAACTCCACTGTCATGGATACCCAAACTACAGCACGTTATAAACTATATAATAATGATATCTGTATATCTACTACCATTAACATTACTACTACATGAGAAACATTGCTTTGCTATTAACTAGCCTAAAGGCAAGCAAAGCCATATCTCTCTCTCTCTCTCTCTCTCTCTCTCTCTCTCTCTCTCTCTCTCTCTCTCTCTCTCTCTCTCTACGATTACCACCACCAACACCACCGCCAGCGTCGAAACTCGTTTTTAACCCCTGCGTCCTAATTACCCAAAAGCCATCCTTATTAAGCAAAAGCTTAACATCCCCAAATAGTGGGCGGATTAGAAGGAGGTTCTCAGGTGTAACTCTGCTTATTAGGCGAAAATGAGATTAACGTCGCCCGTCTGGGTCGTTATGAATTTTCCCTGCTGTTGTAATATTTAGCGATGAAAAAAAAATACCCTGAAATTAATTGTACATTTAAGCCATTAGGTGAAAATTTCCACGGCAAAGTGCAAGACGGAGAGAGAGAGAGAGAGAGAGAGAGAGAGAGAGAGAGAGAGAGAGAGAGAGAGAGAGAGAAGGGGGTGAGGATGGAATTGGGTAGGGAGAGAGAGGGGGGAATGGTTTGGGGGGGGGGCGTGAGGAAGCCTCTGCTAGGCCATTTAATTTGATTAAGAATCATTTCACGCAATTTGGCTTTGGCGGAAAGAATTCATTTACATAATTGCCGACACAAAAATGTGGAATAGCCAATTATGGCAGACCTAAATATTTACAGCACAAATAAGGATATTGGCCTAATTCTTATACAGATACATTTGCAGTTTATGCGAGGTAATTCCTATTCACTTATACACACATTGTATATGTATGAATATAATATATATTTATATACATGCATATACATATATATAAAAATATTTATATATATATATATATATATATATATATATATATATATATAGAGAGAGAGAGAGAGAGAGAGAGAGAGAGAGAGAGAGAGAGAGAGAGAGAGAGAGAGAGAGAGAGAGAGAGAGAAATTATTGTTTCGACTATACACCATCTCCCCTTAGAGGGCGTGGCTCCAAAAGGTGTTACCCATTTGTTTCTAGACTATTAATGCGTAATAAGGTGCTACCCCATACCCTACCCACAAGAATGGTCAAGGGGCCTCTGTGCTGTGCTGACGGCATCTGGCGTCCCTTATCGAATACCCATCCTAGTATTGACCATAGTCGAGATACTGATCTTTGCTAATTAGAAGCCTAGCAATAAGTGAACTTAATACGCACATGAAAACAGACTATATATATATATATATATATATATATATATATATATATATATATATATATATATATATGTGTGTGTGTGTGTGTGTGTGTGTGTGTATATATACAATATATATATATATATATATATATATATATATATATATATATATATATATATATATATATATATATATATATATATATATATATATATATATATATATATATAATATACATATATATGTATATATAAATATATATACTTATATAATTTCGCTTCATCAAAAGTAATTAACTTTTCAATACATACAAAACGGCGTCGCATTAACTAAGGTCATCGGGGCCTCGACTCACCAAAGTATAAGAGAGCTCACGAAAGCTCCAGTACTAATGAACAGCAATTAGACGAGTACAGTTTACAATTAGCCTCATTTCACATCACCTAATTCAGAATTTAAAACAAAAAAAAAAAAGGGACACACGAATCTCTCAAGTCTACTCGAGGAAATAGCCTTGTCTTTTGATGTGCCGACACTGGGACATCAAAGCTAACCATTCTTAACTCGCTAGATTACCTGATCACTATTAAAGAGGGTTCCACCCTCTTCTCCTCATAATAAAGGACGAATGAGGTTTCCCAGCTCCGCATTTTACGAGTAAATCGCGGCGCAAGTTTTGGGCTTCAGTTCAAAGCCGAGATCCTAATGATGATCAATTTTCTTTCGACGTATGAATAAATGCAGCTTTGCTCAGATCTGTGAATTATGTTTCGGAAACTTAATGAATTATACTGAGTGATAATAAACAAGGAAGAAATAAATCACAAACGGAAGGCAGTGTTTATGAACAGATCCTAAGTTTAGCCAAAGTGCGTTAATTCGCAAATCATATTCAGATGGAAAATCGCCGAAAGAATACAGGTAATGAAAGCTATATTAGTTAAAAAAAAAAAATCAACAAACTTATAATTCGGCAATTCTAAATTTATTTTGACATCTGGCGATTCACTGACCAACGCACTGGTTAGAGGGCAAAATAAGTCTTACAACGGTGGGGGAGGGGGCGGGGGAGGGGAAAGCCCCACTCGGGAAAAGTCAGGGCACAATACCCTATGTTAGGTTAGCTTCAGGGAAGGTTAGTTTAGAATGCCTTAAGTTTTTTGACGATTTTGATATTATAACCTACCTCGCCCCCCGTCCCCACCCTCCCGGTCTGCATTAGCTTCCTTAACAGCAAACAGAGATTATACATTGTCTATTTTATTACTATACAACAGCATACTATACAACAACAACTTGTATTTCCTCTAAGAATCACCAGACTGTAAACATGACTAGCAATCAGTTTCTGTCGTTTTACAGATATTTTCAAATATAAAAGGTATTTTAACCAAATGTACCCTTCTTGTTGACACTGGAAATATCGACATTCAACCAGGTACACTGTCTGCTTTAGTTACCAAATAGCTATTCTTCGAAATAAATTGAAGGAAATAGCCAGTTGTGTAACATCCTTTTGTTCTCAAGAGTAGCGAGCGATTGCATAACATTTATTCTTATATTCTGACTTGAAACTTGCCTTTCTGCTAAACAAGACATTCGCCTGGTTCTATTCTATCCCACAGCAAGTGATATGGCGGCTAACACGTACGTCATGTTCCCATATCTATACCCGTAATGCCAAAGAATACCCTCTTATCGCAGCCTATGAGTCAACGATTACTCCCAAAACACTACAATCATCAGTCCTAATCTTTTGTCAAAAGCGAACAAAGGACTTGGTTCCCAGCGCTATCTTGTGATGGCAACAGAACCTTATCAAATACACAGAACAAGTGCTCCGTGTAAACTTTAAACACGAATCTTGTCGAGTGCGTGTAAACTTCCTACCCAATGTATCGTTCTTAAGATTATTTTTTTCGACTCCAATATGCAGGGTACGTGACGGTCTTCTGGTCTTGTGGCCACTTATAAGTATCACTGTTTTGAATTTTGTTGCTTGAAGACATCTGAATTTTAAAATTCGCCCGCTTTATATTGGAATATAGAATTTAGGCCACAGGCCAAGCGCTGGGACCTATGAAGTCATTCCGCGCTGAAACGGAAATTGACAGTAAGAAGGTGTACCAGGAGGAAAACCTCGCAGTTGCACTATGAAAAAATTGTTAGAGAGGGTGGAAAGTCAGATGGAAGAAAGAGAATATGAATGGAGATAAAGAAAAAGGAATGAAAGGGGTTGCAGCTAGGGGCCCAAGGGACGCTGCTAAGAACCTTAAGTAATGCCTACAGCGCACCACGTGATGTTCACTGTCGGCACTAACCCCCTACGGAGTCGCCGCTATATAAAATTAATGGAACCTTGACTCCTAAAGGTTAATAAACTATAAAAATCTTGACATTTAATTTTTTGTTTTTTACTTTTGCTTTTCTGCCTAAACGAAGCTGGAAAGTTTTTAGTTATAAAAATATACGATACAACAAGAAATGTAAGGACTGATGAAAATTAAGAGCAGTGGTTGTTCTAAGTGAGAATTTGTTGCTCTTTTTACGAAGCAGAAAAAGAGAGAATTTGTCAAAAATCGAGTACCGTGCGTTAACACCGCAGTGTACTTACATGCATATATAATTATCCATCTATCTTACTCTGTTGTATCTGAACCAGATTATATATATATATATATATATATATATATATATATATATATATATATATATATATATATATATATTAATATTTACATACATATATGTACATATATATATATATATATATATATATATATATATATATATATATATATATATACATAATTATATATGTATATATATATGTGTGTGTGTATATATATATATATATATATATATATATATATATATATATATATATATATATATGCACGATTCAGCAGTTAAAATATTAATTTGGTAATGAAGACTGTCTTCTCTTTTGTTGGAGCACCCCCTGTTAGGAAAAATGATTTTATGTTCAGAAAAACACAAAAGAAAAAGTACAGAGCAACAATAATATTGATAAACTTATCCTCGCGAAACTTGCAATATTGTGGAGTTACTGAGAGAAAATTCACCCTTAAAATTGCACATGTACTGCTTAGTTATCATATGTAGCCGTGACTTTGACTACAACCATCAGAGGGACAGTAGAATATTGAAATTATCTCAAAGAAATTATACGATGATTAAAACGTTTCCCTGCAGCCATAAAGCTAAGTTAAATGTTTACGTAGTACATTATTTTCACACCTGCTAAATTAGATACTAATACCATCAGAGGGACAGCAGAATATTTAAATTATCTCAAAGAAATTATACGATGATCAAAACGTTTCCCAGCAGCCTTAAAGCTAAACCAAATGTTCACTTAGTATACCATTTTCACATCTGCTGAATATGACTGAATTCTTGTTTTCTTGTTTCTTGCAGCAATGTCAATCGGAAGACAAACGCCTTTCCCTTTGTCGGTCGGGGAAGTTTTCCTCTCCTGTGCGTTTTCATTTTTCCCGGAAATGCATGACAAAAGCCACGCGATATATATATATATATACGGAATAAAGGACGCCTTGTCGGTTTTATTCATTCGCACGCTGCAGCATTTCACACGAGATCCGCCATTTAGCGGAGAGAAATGGAATCTTAGCAAAAGCCTCCGTTCCCCCACCCAGTGAAAAACCCGACCCGAGAACCTCCACAAAGGAATTCCTCATTACAAAGGCATTATTTTTAAACGAGGGAGACAGAGGGCGAAAATGCCACAATTCTGCTGTGCATCAAAGGGAATAAAAGTGGGAAAGGAGGAGAAAAAAGAAAGCAAGGAGAGAAGGAAAGTAAGAAGAAAGCCAAGATGGAAAGAAAAAGCTTCCTCTCTCTCTCTCTCTCTCTCTCTCTCTCTCTCTCTCTCTCTCTCACCTCAGTCCTTCCTTGGCCCTAATTGATACATGGAAATGGCACAACCCCCCTGCACACCCCACCGGTCATGATAACGATCAAGGAAACTTTTGGGGCTCTTTCTCCTCCAGGAGATCCTTCTCTTCCCGCCCCCTCCCTCCCCTAAGCCCGTTCTTGAGAAGAGGGCTTTCCTATTAGCAGAAGAGCTCCGTCTCCTTCCTTTTCTTCTAAGCCTTCTGCTTCTCCGCCAGCTAAAAATTCAGGATTCCTGCCGATTATACTAAGAGAAGGCGGTACTAAAAGAAGGCAAGGTAGTTCTGGAACGACCTCCAGTCATAAGAAGGATGCGAGGAATCCCTGAAGTGAATTTCACGGTCTTTGAGAATCCTTCCTCCTCTGGTAAGGACCCATAATCTGCTTGCTCTTTAACTACCCAAAATAAATTGGTTGTCTCGTTTCATTTCACTTCGTTCCTTTCCATTTAATTTCATTTCATTTTATATATTATCTTGTGCTCCGTAAGAAGCCTTAACCGCTTCGTTCCGGGTCTAGTCACGCCCTTATTTCCTCTCCCTTCCGTTCCTTAATTCCTTTTTTAGAATTTATTACAAGGAAAGAAAGTGTCCCATCCCATCAGGCCTTGCAGAAAATAATTCGATAATAAAAAACGAAACAAATTTCTATGATAGTAACATCAGAATTATAAAAAAGCAATAATGAAGGATCAATGAATCAAGTGTGAGACAAATCCCTATGATAATAACATCAGAATTATAAAAAAGCAATAAGGTATAATCAATGAATCAAGTCAAGGGACACACAAAACACCTTACTACTGGATTACAAACCAATGGCTGAGATGTGTTCGTAATTACCAATACTGATTGAATTTGTCTTACTAACGCCTTAACCAAACAAAGGCTATGCCATGTTATAGTAACAGCGACTAGAAATTTCTTATATAACTTTCTAATGAGCATTTACCTAAGCGTGACTTCTACGACACGTATACTTGTTGAGAAATAAAATTTATTTCGTTCCTATCAAAACCTCGAGGAAAGATCAGCCATCGACATTCATTGCCTTTCGCAAATGAAGATAAACAGTTCTCCAGGGTTTGACTAAAGATCCACCCAATAGCATCGATACCACTGATCAATAAGACGACCTTGGGATACTAAAGAGTAAAACGGGTGTGCTCCATTCTACTTCTCTTCTGCTTATTCTTCGTCTCTCCCGTTGTACTTCGCCGCAGGGGGAAGGGGCGGAGTACCATCAGTACACTTCACGTGCTGCACTGTAGGCATTGCTAAAGGGTGTTTGCAGCGTTCCTTCGGCCCAAATAGCTGCATTCATTTTTTTGGCCGTTTACTTTCCCTCGATTCCCGCCTCCTTTCTATAATCTTACTGTCCAACCTTTCTAACTATTGCTTCTTAATCCAACAGCAGGTTTTTCTCTTATTTCCGCCTTTAGAACCTTGTACTCCATCTCCTTTATTTTCTTGATCTCTTCATTTTGCTGTCCAACCACTCCAACTCCCTCTTTTCATTATCTTAATCGCTGAATGGCTAACAGTGCCCCATTGCTTGGCTTGCCAGCCTAAATTTCATAAATCATTCGATCATGTTATACTTCATAATTTTTACTCCTATAGGTTACTTAATTTCTAACAATTTCCCTTTCTCTAAAACAAGAAACCGTAATAATTACCAACAAGATCATTCAGGTTTTCGGCTTTTTCACATCAGGATTATTCAGGAATGCTTTGTAAATAAGCAAATAAGCCAACAGTACCAAAGCGCACATGCAGATTGAAGATACCAAAATATCACAAGAAATTATTTTCAATAAAGCCACTCTGCTGATAAGACTACATAAGCTAGTCTTTTGACACCAAAGACTCCTGCACATATAGGCTTAATGTCAGCCGCCTATGAATTCATCCTCGCGTGGAAAATGGATCGAATGACACTGAAACCAAATGATTTTAGGCGGGACATTGGATTGCTTGTATGGGATATTTCCCACGGGGGATCTAGAGAAGAAAGACGTCCTTCCCCCCACTCCCCCACCCCCACCCCTCCCTAAACCCTTAGGGTAGGGAGTGAGTCAGATCAGAAGGGAGCCCTTAATTCGTGAGGGAGCATTAAGAGGAGAGGATGGGAAAAAGACTTTGATGAAGTTATGGATGTTGACATAGGTCGCCTGGAACGAGCAGATCCCACAGAGAGAAATCAAATGCTCTCCGGGTATACACGACGGAGGGCGTTAATTCACAAAGGAACTTTTAGAGAAGGGAGAATAATATTTTGGAGTGACTTGACCTTTGTAACTACTAAGTTGGCCTTTTAAACAGTTGCGTCGAGAGTGAAGTAATGAAATGCAGATCGAAAAATTTGTAGAAAGTAAAGTAGTTTGTAACTGGAGGAAAAGAATAGTGAATTGCTTGCTGTGTTAGTATTTTGCGAGAAAGTATTTGGAGTGAGAGAGGATCAATTTCCAAGTATGGGAAAAAATAAAATTTCTGTAAACTGCTGTCACATAACTGGCCACGGAAGGCCAGAATGTACAGTAGTTAATATCCGATATATAAATGGGAAAAATAATAATTAGAACTAAAAGGACAAAGGAAATTCCTGAGAGAGTTCGAGAGAATGAGATTCATTTCAGAAAACCTAAAGCACAAAAAATAAAGAAAGAAAAAGGGGTGAGGGGAGGGGGAGGAGGAAGAGAAAGAGCAAGCGAGAGAACTGGCCCTTAGAAGTTGAATTGAATTTTTGCCAGCATTAGAATGCAGGAAGCATCGCCCTGGTGGCCACATTAGCACCACCACTTCCCTCGTAAACCCTCCTCAGATACCCCGCCACCAGGGGGAGTTAGATACCCCGCCACCAGGGGGGGAGTTTGGCTGTTCACGCTAATGTACTCATGACCCCCTACTTGATTATTAATCCAGTTACTGGAATGTGAGGCGCATGGAATAGGTTGCTTCCATAGCTAACTTACGGAGAGCCACAGCCTCCCTCCAGATGAAGAAGGATATCCCTCAATCTCCTTATAATGAAGGAGGGTCCTGAGGAGTCTGGGATAACGAAGCGTTGGAAGTGAAAAGGGAGACTCTAATAAAAATTTCATTTGAACAAGATCAAGCTTGAAGTAAGTTAACAGCAAATAATTACGATTTATGAAAGCTCAGCAGAAAGCCCAGCATTCAGTACTGTAGACGGTGAAGATGGAAAGCAAATAGAAACACATTTTAAAGACATTCTTTAATCTTGAAAAACAAAACCCCTTCGTATTTTTATCTGCATTCTTCTCTTTGCGTTCACTTGATGAGGAGCCTGGTGTGGCTTGGCTTGAAATTTGTGGTTTTTTAATATTAGCAGAAGAATTTTTTTCCCTTTTTTTGAAGCTACTTACAAAGTAAAGAGGGAACTGGAGTGGCTGGACAGCATGACTAAAGGAAGGTAGCGGAATGGAGGTAAAGTAAGACTCTAAAACGTGGGTACAACTAGAAGCAGAAGGGACGCTGCAAAAATTTCTAGTAATGCCTACAGTGCATCACGCGTGGTGCACTTACGGCAATACCCCCTAACGGGGTTAACGGCATAGAATTATACGAAGTAGAAAAAATGCAAATCTGCCGTCATTTATCGTCAGGAACCGTAGAAGTTTATTCGTAAAACTGCAAAACAGTTTTAAATTGACTTAAAATAATGGCTACAAGCAGACTTACCAAAGCCATTAATTATATACATAGGGAAATCACTATATATGAATGCCAACGGAATAAATATGATTTACTAAAGACAATTTAGCAAATACTCACAACCCCTGCTAAATTCAACTGACTCTTAATAACTGTTAATAATAATTATTAAAAATTGTTAAAAATTAACAAAAAGGTTATGCAACTCTTCGTTCATTTCATTAACTGGACAAGCTTTATTAAGCCCGCGGCTAATTTCTCTATCCCAACAGTACATGCTAACAGGATTGTGGTGCTCCCTCAAGGGGCCTTAATCTGCCCTAACACTTAACCCAGTTCGTGTGATTACAAGCGCCGAGAGAACACCAGAATTGTAATGGAGTCACAAAATGCAACCAGAGCCTAAACACAATCAAGGATAACCGTCACAATATGCAATCAGAACCTCAACACAATCAAGGATAACCATCACAACATGCAATCAGAACCTAAACACAGTCAAGGATAACCATCAAAACATGCAATCAGAAAATAAACACAACCAAAGATAACCATCACAACATGCATTCAGAACCTAAACACAATCAAGGATAACCACAATCAAGGATAACCATCAAAACATGCAATCAGAACCTAAACACAATCAAGGATAACCATCAAAACATGCAATCAGAACCTAAACACAATCAAGGATAACCGTCACAACATGCAATCAGAAAATAAACACAATCAAGGATAACCATCACAACATGCAATCAGAACCTAAACACAATCAAGGATAACCATCAAAACATGCAATCAGAAAATAAACACAATCAAGGATAACCATCACAATATGCAATCAGAAAATAAACACAATCAAGGATAACCATCACAAAATGCAATCAGAAAATAAACACAACCAAAGATAACCATCACAACATGCAATCAGAAAATAAACATAATCAAGGATAACCGTCGCAACATGCAATCAGAACCTAAACACAATCAAGGATAACCATCACAACATACAATCAGAACCTAAATACAATCAAGGATAACCGTCACAATATGCAATCAGAACCTAAACACAATCAAGGATAACCATCACAACATACAATCAGAACCTAAACACAATCAAGGATAACCGTCACAACATGCAATCAGAAAATAAACACAATCAAGGATAACCATCACAACATGCAATAAGAAAATAAACACAATCAAGGACAACCATCACAACTTGCAATCAGAACCTAAACACAATCAAGGATAACCATCACAACATACAATCAGAACCTCAACACAATCAAGGATAACTGTCACAACATGCAATCAGAAAATAAACACAATCAAGGATAACCATCACAACATGCAATCAGAACCTAAACACAACCAAGGATAACCATCACAACATGCAATCAGAACCTAAACACAATCAAGGATAACCGTCACAACATGCAATCATAACCTAAACACAATCAAGGATAACCATCACAACATGCAATCAGAAAATAAACACAAACAAGGATAACTGTCACAGCATGCAAACAGAAAATAAACACAATCAAGGATAACCATCACAAAATGCAATCAGAACCTAAACACAATCAAGGATAACCATCACAACATTCAATCAGAACCTAAGCACAATCAAGGATAACAATCACAACATGCAATCAGAACCTAAACACATTCAAGGATAACCATCACAACATGCAATCAGAAAATAAACACAATCAAGGATAACCGTCACAATATGCAATCAGAACCTAAACACAATCAAGGATAACCATCACAATATGCAATCAGAAAATAAACACAATCAAGGATGACCATCATAATATGCAATCAGAACCTAAACACAATCAGGGATAACCATCACAACATGCAATCAGAACCTAAACACAAACAAGGATAACTGTCACAACATGCAATCAGAACCTAAACACAATCAAGGATAACCATCACAACATGCAATCAGAACCTCAACACAATCAAGGATAACCATCTCAATATGCAATCAGAACCTAAACACAATCAAGGATAACTGTCACAACATGTAATCAGAACATACACACAATCAAGGCTAACCATCACAATATGCAATCAGAACATAAACACAATCAAGGATAACTGTCACAACATGTAATCAGAACCTAAACACAATCAAGGATAACCATCACAACATGCAATCAGAACCTCAACACAATCAAGGATAACCATCAAAATATGCAATCAGAACCTAAACACAATCAAGGATAACCATCACAACATGCAATCAGAACCTAAACACAATCAAGGATAACCATCACAACATGCAATCAGAAAATAAACACAAACAAGAATAACTGTCACAACATGCAATCAGAACCTAAATACAAACAAGGATAACCAACACAACATGCAATCAGAGCCTAAACACAATCAAAGATAACCATCACAACATGCAATCAGAAAATAAACACAGTCAAGGATAACTGTCACAACATGCAATCAGAACCTAAACACAATCAAGGATAACTGCCACAACATGCAATCAGAACCTAAACACAATCAAGGATAACCGTCACAATATGCAATCAGAACCTCAACACAATCAAGGATAACCATCACAATATGCAATCAGAAAATAAACACAATCAAGGATAACTATCACAACATGTAATCAGAAAATAAACACAATCAAGGATAACCATCACAATATGCAATCAGAACATAAACACAATCAAAGATAACCGTCACAATATGCAATCAGAACCTCAACACAATCAAGGATAACCGTCACAACATGCAATCAGAACCTAAACACAGTCAAGGATAAGCGTCACAACATGCAATCAGAACCTAAACACAATCAAAGATAACCATCACAACATGCAATCAGAAAATAAACACAATCAAGGATAACTGTCACAACATACAATCAGAACCTAAACACAATCAAGGATAACCATCACAACATGCAATCAGAAAATAAACACAATCAAGGATAACTGTCACAACATGCAATCAGAACCTAAACACAGTCAAGGATAACCATCACAACATGCAATCAGAACCTAAACACAATCAAGGATAACCGTCACAACATGCAATTAGAAAATAAACACAATCAAGGATAACCGGCACAACATACAATCAGAACCTAAACACAATCAAGGATAACCATCACAACATGCAATCAGAACCTAAACTCAATCAAGGATAACCATCACAACATACAATCAGAACCTAAACACAATCAAGGGTAACCATCACAACATACAATCAGAACCTAAACACAATCAAGGATAACCGTCACAACATGCAATCAGAAAATAAACACAATCAAGGATAACCATCACAACATGCAATCAGAACCTAAAGACAATCAAGCTTAACCATCACAACATGCAATCAGAACCTAAACACAATCAAGGATAAACATAGCTTGTTATCCGGATGTACTGTACTGTCAATGTAATGTTCACCTGAAGATAAAACTGATTTGAAGATTTTCACTTGCTAGCAGAGCAAGAAGAAAACAATGAAACTGGAACTCTAACCTTTTCATGCAGACCAGAAGCGCGGGGGGCGAACTACGTTCAAGGTTGCCTTGGCCCTGAAGGGTTAAAAGGAAAAACGATTCTGATGAAATGTCATTTTCTCAGAATTAAGTAATTGTGCTTGCATATTATATGATTATTATTATCTGAGTACTAATGTATCTTCATTCTTATGTAACTAGCAAAAATTGGCTTTTATTAAACACAATATTCACACAGTATAAAGCATAACAAACTCAAAAATACTGTCAATGCTAGAACAGAAAGAGGAGTAACTAGTGACCTTATTCCACTCTGCAGATTACGGGAACTTATGATAATGACAAATAAAAGATCAAAATGTGCAGCGTTAAGTTTTTTCCTAGGATTTCACTCGCGCTCAAAAATGTTACGTTCGAACTTAAGAAAACTAAAGATACTAAGAGTTAGACGCTTAAGTTTATCCGTAACCTCATCAACTGATTAAAACTGTTGGTGTTATGAAGTGTCTTAAGGATTATTATTCAGTCTAAGAAACTTAACGTAATCAATAAACAATGTGAGTATTCTTATTCATTCTAAGAAACTTAACGTCATCAATAAACAATGTGAGGATTCTTATTCAGTCTAAGATATTTAACGTAATCAGTAAACAATGTGAGGATTCTTATTCATTCTAAGAAACTTAACGTCATCAATAAACAATGTGAGGATTCTTATCCAGTCTAAGAAACTTAACGTAATCAATAAACAATGTGAGGATTCTTATTCAGTCTAAGAAACTTAACGTCATCAATAAACAATGTGAGGATTCTTATTCAGTCTGAGAAACTTAACGTAATCAATAAACAATGTGAGGATTCTTATTCATTCTAAGAAACTTAACGTAATCAATAAACAATGTGAGGACTCTTATCCAGTCTAAGAAACTTGACGTAATCAATAAACAATGTGAGGATTCTTATTCAGTCTAAGAAACTTAACGGAATGAATAAACAAGGTGAGGATTCTTATCCAGTCTAAGAAACTTAACGTAATCAATAAACAATGTGAGGATTCTTATTCAGTCTAAGAAACTTAACGTAATCAATAAACAATGTGAGGATTCTTATTCAGTCTAAGAAACTTAACGTAATCAGTGCACAAGGTGTTCAACGTATCTTTGACGAGACGATGACATTTGATAATTCTCCACAACCTCATTCTTTTTCTTATTATCACATTTACCAGTCATCAATATCAATGTCAGAGCACATGACAAATATTAGACGATTTCTATTGTAATCTACTGACAACTGAATGACTCCATCATTAAAAGATTAACATAAAATATTTGCTTATTTATTCTGATAGACGTGATCCTTCATTCAAGCGACCTCATTATGAAAGTTTATTGGTCAATTTTACTAGTTGCTCAAGAGCTAATTTTGTTAGTCGTTAGCTTGTTATGATTATTATTATTCAGTACATGCAAGGAGTTCATATGGAACAAGCCCACAGGGGCCACTGACTTGAAATTCCACCTTCCAAAGAATATGGTGTTCAGACGAAAGAAGTAAGAGGAAGCAAAGTGAAATACAGAAAGAAGATATCCCGCTTATTAAAAAAGAAATAAAATAAATTAATAAATAGATAAATACATAAAAGTGTAATAAAAGGTAAGAAGAATAGTATCGGGGTAGTAATGCATTGCATTTTCGCCTCAACTTCTGAAGTTCCGGTTGCCAGACATCCTCCGGGAGGCTGTTCCATAGTCCAACGGTGGGAGGAATAAAGGGCCTCTGGAACCGAGAAGTTCGACAGCGAGGCACATTTACTGCATATTGGTGCGGCTGTTCAGCGAATTTGGTTGCTCTCGGCAGGTAAAGGGGATCTGGGATCAACTGTGTCATCGATGATAAGTGATCGTAAGTGATCATAAGTGAACTAACTTAAAACACCGTTTACTTAATGACTTCTTCATTCATAATCAGTCAAGGACTTAAGCATTAAATTTTTGTGAAAAACCTCTCTAAGACTTCATAATATATATATATTTCATTACTTTTGACCTAGTATCTAAATTTTAGGCTTCCTGGTTATAAAAAAATAAATAAATGCTCAATAGCCAAGCTCATAAGCATTAAATTTTATGGAAAACCTCTCTGAGACTTTATAATATATTTCACAATTTTAGTTTTCTGTAAAGGAAAACTATCGTGCCTGCTTTGTCTGTCCGTCCGCACTTTTTTCTGTCCACACTTTTTTCTGTCCGAACTTTTTCTGTCCGACCTCAGATCTTAAAAACTACTGAGGCTAGAGGGCTGCAAATTGGTATGTTGATCATCCATCCTCCAGTCATTAAACATACCAAATTGCAGCCCTCTAGCCTCAGCAATTTTATTTTAAGGTTACAGTTAGCCATAATCGTGCTTCTGGCAACGATATACGATAGGCCACCACCGGCCCGTGGTTAAAGTTTCGTGGACCGCGGCTCACACAGTATTATACCGGAACCACCGAAAGGTAGAACTGTTTTCGGTGGCCTTGATTATACTATGTAGCGGCTGTACAGAAAACTCGATTGTGCCGAAGAAACTTCGGCGCATTTTTTACTTGTTTGATCTAGTATCTAAATTTTATGTTTCCTGGTCATAACAAAAAGTAAATAAATAAATAAATAAATAAATAAACAACAGCCACGATATAGGCAAGAATCCAATGCCTAACGTTTCTGGGTTAATCTCATTCTCATCGACAAAGTCTTTTTTAATTGGCAGAGTATCGCAAAAAAAATAAAAAGGAATCCCGAATATCTCCACTTACCCAGAAAAGCCTCTTACCACAACCACGCATAAAACAGTTAATCAGTGGCAGACGGTCGTCATTATAAAGTGATGCTGAAACGTTCCTACAAAAATCCACAATTCCCATTTTATTAAAGAGAGTTGGCTCAACAAGCGCTTCACAGTTTTTAGTTTTCTGTAAAAGAAAACTAGTGTGCCGGCTTTGTCTGTTTGTCCGCACTTTATTGTGTCCGCACTTTTTTCTGTCCGCATTTTTTCTGTCCGCCCTCAGATCTTATAAGCTGCTAAGGCTACAGGGCTGCAAATCGGTATGTTGACTATCCACCCTTCGATCATCAAACATACCAAACTGCAGCCCTCTAGCCTCATTAGTTTTTATTTTATTTAAGGTTAGAGTTAGCAATAATCGTGCTTCTGGCAATGTAACAACACAGGCCACCACAGCCGGCTGAGTTTCATGGGCCGCGGCTCATACAGCATTATACCGAGACCACCCAAAGATAGACCGATTTTCGGTGGCTTTGAATATACGCTGTAGCAGCTGTGCAGAAAACTCGATTGCGCGAAAAAACTTCGGCGCATTTTTCACTTTTTTGACTTTTGCTTTTACAGAAATTAGTTACTTCATTCCAATAAAGCCATAAAGCTGTGTAAAAATTGCAGTTTCCCAAAGCAAAGCTTTAGACTGCGCTATTTCCTTGGTTTTATAAAGGCCAAGCTAAAGATTGCCACCCCTGTTTAGGGACTTTTCGTGTAACAATTTACATATTTACAATAAGAATGATTTAACAATTAGAAAATGATGTGGTCTCATTTACTTTTTAAATTTGCAGCTCTGGATTCAGTCTAGTCGTTGCGAACAGGTTCTGTCCACAGCTGGGATGCCAGACACTTGTAATGTGCCTTCTCCCAAAAAATGAGGACCGGATTTAAATGGAAAAGGACAGCTTTTAGCTTAGCAAAACAAATGACCTAAGAATTCTAAATCAAGTTAGAACAGAATAGAATGTAGAACTTAGGCCAAAGACCAAGCGCTGGGACCTGTAAGGCCATTCAGCGCTGAAATGGGTATATACAGTAAAAAGGTTTGAAAGGTATGGAAAAGGACATCTATTAGCTTATCAAAACAAATGACCTAAGAATTCTAAATCAAGTTAGAATATAATAGAATATAGAACTTAGGCCAAAGGCCAAACTCTGGAACCTATGAGGCCATTCAGCGCTGAACTGGAAAATTACAGTAAAAAGATCTGAAAAGTGTAACAGGAGGAAAATCTCGCAGCTGCATAATGAATCAACTGTTAGCAGAGGGTGGAAAGTAAGAAGGAAGGAAGAAAGGGAATATGAACGGAGGTACAGTAAAAGGAATGAAAGGGTTTGCAGCTAGGGGCCGAAGAACCTTAAGTAATGCCTACAGTGCAGTGGGCTAAACCAAGTAAGAAATAACATATAAGAATTCAAAACTGTAATGACGCCCTTTTTTTTTTTTATTACGAAAAGTGGTAACTCACAATGAAGCAACTTTGCCTTACCACCTTCCTTGACTTACTCATAAAGCAGTATAAAGGGTTTCTTCCCATGCAAGTTAGAAAGGTTGTTTTGGAGGGCATTAGAAATGGGTACCCCTATGATGGCGATTTTCAACTAGCTCAAAATAGTTCACGTCATTCCCGTTAAATTTAGGATGTCATCTGCGTTTAAGACCTTGAACTTAGACAGAATATTTTTGTGATCATACGCCATGCTTACTTACGACTCTATTCCATGCCCTATCTCTTATTTCTTTTAGATCACTATATAAAGCCATTACTGAAACACACTAAAGAATAGTTATTATGGAAATAAACACACTACAGAAGCATGCATTTCTAAGACTGTTCCATCAAACACTCAGCGCAGTGCCCAGTGCAGGCCATGTAATGAAATCTGCTGTCCTGACTTGGAGGCTGAATTGTATACAAACTTGTTACACAAGGAACAAGTAAGGCAATATTTTAGAAAAACGTTAAGCTCGGTGTTGGTTTAACAAGCGCTAATAATCGTTTTCATCACTATGAACGGATTTATTATTAGGTTACGATTAAGCTTCGGCAATGACACCATCTGATATTAAAATGTTGGCAGCATTGCAATGCTTCAAACAGCTATTCAGGAGTATTAACGGAACGTGTTGCTCCACAAGGTTGCAGTTTCCAGCATGCATTTGGTTTGTTCAGAGGCAACCAATGAAAAAGTATACAGGGCAAACTTGTAAATATTGGCGAAACTGTCTGTGAAAGCCTCATCTCAAAAGTTTGTAGTGCATAACACTGGGTGCAATTGGCATCTTGTGTCCTTACTTTTACATGAAAACCCTGAATAAGCTGAAGCTGTACTGTGCACGGACGAAAAAAAAATCACACTAAGAGTACTGAAAATAAACAAATAAACCACTGGAAGTAAAAATTGTGTTCTATTGTGAATCTAACGACTATCTTATCTTCGTACAATCTTATCTATATTATTAAGTACACCAGCTTTACTGAAAGTAATGAAAAACTAATGAGCACAAGCTGGAAAAGTATAAACCTGCAGTAATTATTACCAGGGCATTTTCACAGAAAAAAATTGCATGTTAATTTGAGCTCATAAAACCCAAAATTAAGAAAATATCATCTTAGTGCGTTCTTTACTTTAAAAGTCAAGTCTGTCGCTTCCTATGAAGCTAATCAACGCTTAAGTATGGCATTTCTTAAAAGCTGTACCACTTAAAACCATTTATTGCCTGACCCACGAGGGTTTCCTTGTCAGGTTTTATGTCCAAGGTAAGACTTAGCTGGCCGAGGTATAAACAACCTCCTTATACGACCATTAAAACGACTTATCGGCCTGTAATCGCTAATCAGTATTCTATTCCCCCAAACAAGGGTAATGATAATCCTTATCAAATAATGACCACTGACAGGGGCGACGATAGATGGTCCTCGATTAAGGAGTCAGTGATAGTATTGGAGAGGTAGAGTTCTGAAATTTCGAAGTCTGGTTAATTAAGAAGGGCAATTTATAAAATGAGGAGCATTTTATAAAGAGAGCAGTTTATAAAAAGGGCAATTTATAAGAAAAAGAAGGGCAATTTATAAAAAAGAAGAGTAATTTACAAAAGAATAATTCATAAAAAAAAGAAGGGCAATTTATAAAAAAATAATTCATAAAACAGAAGGGCAATTTATAAAAAATTAAGAGCAATTTACAAAAAAGAACAATTCATAAAAAAAGGAAATTTATAAAAAAGAAGAGTAATTATAAAAAAAGGAAGAGCAATTTATAAAAAAAAGAGCAATTTACTTCAAAAAAGGAAGTGGAATTTATACAAAAAATACCAAGTTATAAAAAAGAAGAGCAATTTATAAAAAAAGAGCAATTTATAAAAAGAGTAATCTATAAAAACGTGAACTTCAAAAAATGAGCTATTTATAAATAAATATGTAAACAACGATAAAAAAGTGAAATAAGTAAAACAAGTGAAAGTGACGGAAAGAGAAACAGATGTTACCGAATTTTCACAAGCATAAATTGAATGATAAAGCTTAATGGAGCAACATACTAAATTAAATTAACCCCCCCCCCTCCTTTACTTTCCCTTTCTCGTTCTCACTCTTTGTGGTGGTTATTAATGGCTTATCAAATTAATATTCATTCGACAAAGAAAACAATGAACCCGCGGAGGTAATAAATCTATCTGAGGGGCCATGGGCCACCCACGCTCGGCCTGAAAAACTTTCTCTATAAAATCTCTTTTCATATAACACCCTTTACATATGATATTTATATATATATGTATATATGCATATATATGTATATATGCATATATATATATATATATATATATATATATATATATATATATATATATATATATATATATATATATGGTTTCAGTTACCCTGGTGGTTGTAGCACCCGATGACTAACAATGAATCATTCACTCACTTCCTCTCTCTCTCTCTCTCTCTCTCTCTCTCTCTCTCTCTCTCTCTCTCTCTCTCTCTCTCTCTCTCTATATATATATATATATATATATATATATATATATATATATATATGTATGTGTGTGTGTGTGTGTATTACATATGTATATATATACTACATATATATATATATATATATATATATATATATATATTTATATATATGTCAAAATGGGTTATTTCTAACTAAATCATACAAACTGCTGCATACTGTTATGCAAACACTGTCAATTATGAGTGTTAAGGCAAATCCCACGGTCTGGAACCTGTAATACGGAATAGAAACAAACTTCATAAATAGAATCCATCACAACTTATGAACTGCCTTCTTAAAAAGAGATGATAAAGTCAGTCATTCAACCACGATGAAAAATAAAAGAGTGACCAGGGTTTAAAGGTCAGGGTTCAAAGGCCAGACCAATGTACTACTATCTATGGTGATTTAACAAATGTCATTAAATTTCGTGGCAATCTCGCGTAAGAAAGAATGCATGTGAAAAGGTAAATTAACATATAATTACATATACATATACAGACAGCATTAGTCTCTTCTTCGCGGTAACCTTTACAAACGGTATTTTATTTATAGTGGAATATTTTGTTTTTGCTTCTATAATACTATTTCGTTGCCCACTGAAATTTTAAACAAATATTTTTCCTAATCGCAGTATTTTGGACAAAAAGTGTAGCATTTTTTTAATATTCCATAGATAACAGTTATCCTGACAATACAGTCACAATGCGATTATTTTTACTAATCGTAGTATTTTGGACAAAAAGTGTAGTATTCTTTAATATTCCATAGATAACAGTTATCCTGACAATAAAGTTACATTGAGATTATTTTTACTAATCGCAGTATTTTGGACAAAAATGTGTAGCATTTTTTTAATATCCTACAGATAAAGTTACCCTGGCATGACAGCTATAATGCGATTTGTAATATTCATAGATTCAATTTTAAACAAAGTTATGTGCACTGTGTTTTCTCTCTCTCTCTCTCTCTCTCTCTCTCTCTCTCTCTCTCTCTCTCTCTCTCTCTCTCTCTCTCTCTCTCTGTGCAACTTTCAGTGGGGAGATGAATTCTCTTTAGTAATGATGTTTTCGAAAACAATTTGGTAGCTTATAATTTTTCATAAATAAATTGGTGGAAGGCACCACAGCTATGCTGGAAATACAATTATTTTGACACCGGACCATTCCATAAGTGCCAATATGCGATTCGTAATATCCACAAATTAACTTTTAAACAAGAGCCTGCTCTCTCTCTCTCTCTCTCTCTCTCTCTCTCTCTCTCTCTCTCTCTCTCTCTCTCTCTCTCTCTCAACTATAAAGCAATGAATCCCAGTTATATCATCCAAATATTGCCATTGACATTCTGTCTCTCTTTCTAAACTATAAAGCAATGAATGACAGTTAAGTAATCCAAATATTGCCACTGATATTCTCTCTCTCTCTCTCTCTCTAAGCTATAAAGCAATGAATGCCAGCTATATAATCCAAATATTGCCACTGATATTCTCTCTCTCTCTTTCTCTCTCTCTCTCTCTCTCTCTCTCTCTCTCTCTCTCTCTCTCTCTCTCTCTCTCTAAGCTATAAATCAATGAATCAGTTTAATCCAAATATTGCCACTGATATTTGGCACATCAAGCACGAGGCTTCTTTGGTAAAGAAAAAAAAAAAAGAATCACAGCTTAATGTCACAGCTCCAACAGAGATCGCTGATGTTTTCATTTGCTGTGTGTGTGTGTGTGTGTGTGTTAGAGCGAATGTGGAGAGGCGTTTAGGAAGCGTGCGTGGCACAACTTGGTCCCTAGGCCATGGCATGTGCAGGACGGCCTCTGGAAGCCCTTAGGGACCTGAGAGAGAGAGAGAGAGAGAGAGAGAGAGCTTCAGCTACCGGGTTATGGGACCCAAGGGACCCACATTTCCCATTGCACTTCTGTCGCGGTCCCTGCCTCCAGTGGCCTTTACTGTAATCCACTGTAGGCGGTCTTGCCTTCGCCACTAATGCTGTTGGCTTGTTTTCATAAAGTGTACGTATTTCACTGGCCCACTCAACTTTCCCTCATTATCTGAGCGACTAATTAACTCTATTTCATTCCCTTCTGATTTCATTTGTGATTTTTTCGTACTAATTGCAACCGTACATTCTTTATGTCACGTTTAGGCGTCTTTAAGTCACGTTTACTCTTTTAAACATATTTCCGACAGAAAATACGACTGACTTCGCATAATTCCAAAGACCGTACTCCCGGCGACCTCGGTCTTAGTCACCACCAGCCCCAACGACTATTTGTTTGTAGCAAAACACCGGAATCTCACCTCCAGCCAGTTAAGAGACGAACCACCCGATACATTCGTCCTCTTTCCGATCAATGAACTTCCCATTAAGCAGCAAATTGGCTTAGAACGAACAACCCTTTCGTTCTTTTATTTTACTGCATTCTGTCTTTTTACTCGGCTTCAGGGTCTCCCACAGGCTTTTCCAAGGGGCTGCGGAAAAAGGGAAAAAAGTTTCGAACAGATTTCCTCGATGCTTTCTAAGAGGAGAAAGAGATGTTGTTAGAGTGATTGTGCTCTTCCGGATTTTCCTCCTCCTCCTCCTCCTCCTCCTCCTCCTCCTTTTCCCCCTTTCTCTTCCACCCCCTCCTCTTCCTCCCCCTTTCTCTTCCTCCTCCTCCTCCTCCCTTTCTCCAGACATCCGATATCCTCCTCCTCCTTTCTCCCCCTCTCTCCTCCTCCTCCTCCTCCTTTCTCTTCCTCCTCCTCCTCCTCCTCCTTTCTCTTCCTCCTCCTCCTCCTCCTCCCCCTTTCTCTTCCTCCTCCTCCTCCTCCTCCTCCTCCTTTCTCCTCCTCCTCCTCCTCCTCCTTTCTCCTCCTCCTCCCTTTCTCCAGACATCCGGTATCCTGCTCGTCTCTCTATTTTAGGACAAAACGAATTTGCAGTCAAGCATGGCCAATGATCAATAAAAAAAATTCAACCTTCAAGAGCTTATACGTGTAACGGTTACCTCTGACTCACCGTTCACTGTTACAGTTTCACAACTGCGAATGAGAAGTGGCATAAACATTGAACAAGTAAAAAATGCGCAGAAGTTTCTTCGGCGCAATCGAGTTTTCTGTACAGCCACTACAGCGTATGATCCAGGTCACCGAAAACAGATCTATCTTTCGGGGGTCTCGGTATAATGCTGTATGAACCGCGGCCCATGAAACTTTAACCATGGCCCGGTGGTGGCCTATCCTACATCGTTGCCAGAAGCACGATTATGGCTTATTTTAACCTTACATAAAATAAAAACTACTTAGGCTAGAGGGCTGCAATTTGGTATGTTTGATGATTGGAGGGTGGATGATCAACATACTAATTTGCAGCCCTCTAGCTTCAGTATTTTTAAAGACCTGAGGACGGACAGAAAAAGTGCGGACAGAATAAAGTGCGGACGGACAGACAAAGCCGGCACAATAGTTTTCTTTTGCAGAAAACTAAAACTTTCTGATACATGAGATTACGAAGAAATAGAAATAAACATATACGTAAACAAGAGCTTACAAACATGAGTAGGGTTAATCTTCTGAATAATAATAATAATAATAATAATAATAATAATAATAATAATAATAATAATAATAATAATAATAATAATAACAATAACAATTAATTAAATTCTAGAACTAAAAATTTTATAGGTTCATGCTTTTACTTTCCAGAATAGTGAAATACGTCAACATATGGGAAGCCTATTCTTTGCAAATGAGATGGGCCCGTTCCACATGGAACATTATTATATAGAAAATTTAGATTTTGGCTATTTAGCGCAAACCGGAAAGAGGAAACGATAACAGGGACGAGAGAGAGAGAGAGAGAGAGAGAGAGAGAGAGAGAGAGAGAGAGAGAGAGAGAGAGAGAGAGAGAGAGTTGGAAAAGAGAAGAAGGGAAAGAACCTGGGGAGGAACAGAAGCCACCGAACAGAGCACTTCCCATTCTCTGCCTTCTTGCTGTTCTGTAGTCATGAACTGTTTAATATCGCGAGTCTTCAAATACTAAGGTGAAAATGAAGATATTTTAACTTATTTCCACCTTGGAGGCCAAATATTCTGATCACATTTTGCTTTTTCATCGTGTTTCCAGACGCTAACTGTAAATTATTTGTAATGTTTAATATTTGTATATTTGTAAAGGTTGATATTACTCTCTTTCTGCCACTAAGTTTTGTAACAGTTGTAATTCATTTATATATATACAGTATATATATATATATATATATATATATATATATATATATATATATATATATATATATATATATATATATATATATATACAGTATATATGTATCCAGCTATCTATCTATCTATCTATCTATCTATCTATCTATATATATATGTATATATATACATATATATATATATATATATATATATATATATATATATATATATATATATATATATATATATATATATATATATATATTCATTTATATACCTATATACATATAGGATTTAGGATTACAAACATATCGCAAAAGATAAAAGCGGAAAGAGGGAAATATCAACAGTTACAAATCTCATCCAGGACACCCGTTGAATTTATGCGACATTTTCCCAGTCTTTAATTTGCAGATTATCCAAACATCTCCTTGATTTTTTTAAAAACTTCTTTTATAACATTCTTATTGTCAGTTAACGGATTACGAGTTCCTTTGCAGTTCAGGAGCAAGAAAATACCCCAAGACTCGGAGCACGAAAAATTAGTCAACGCTGGATGTGTCAATAAGGTAGGTATACACGATTTCTTACGTCAAGGCAAACACGCTTCAGACTTTGCTCCCGACGTCAAATTGCCTTTTAGAATTTCGCGTCTGGATTAAAGACTGGTTAGAAAACCACTCTTCGTATTATTCTCAAGAACGTTAATTCTGTTTTTCATTTTATCTGAATGAATATGCTTTGTAATATCTGTCAGCGTTGAACATACCGTCCCATTTTTTTTCTGCAACCGCACTGACGGTGATTTTTTTATTGCAATGTGTCGAATGAAAAAAATCACCATCAATAAGGTTTTTTCATTTATTTTTCAAATAACTGAAAAAAATGCATATTCGGCACTTTGCCAATAATGAAACGATACAACCAAGTAAATCGTCCGTTTGTATGTCTAGCAAATCTAAATTGCAATTCGGATATACAGACGAAGACGCGAATTATCGAAAAGTAAGCAGATTTCCGGACGCGTTAATTTTCCGAGCGTAGGCAGAATGGGGACCTCGATTTTATCAAAAACGATAATGATCTATTGATTTGCCGGGACGAGAGAGAGAGAGAGAGAGAGAGAGAGAGAGAGAGAGAGAGAGAGAGAGAGAGAGAGAGAGAGGAATTTCTATACTGAGGTCTTGACTGATATATGGAGAGAGAGAGACAGAGAGAGAGAGAGAGAGAGAGAGAGAGAGAGAGAGAGAGAGAGAGAGAGAGGAATTTCTACAACCGAGGTCTTGATTGATCGAGGGAGCGAGAGAGACAAAATTGTACAATTCGAGGTCTTGCTTGATCAAGAGAGAGAGAGAGAGAGAGAGAGAGAGAGAGAGAGAGAGAGAGAGAGAGAGAGAGATTTCTGTAATCAAGGTCCTGCTTGATCGAGAGAGAGAGAGAGAGAGAGAGAGAGAGAGAGAGAGAGAGAGAGAGAGAGAGAGAGAGAGAGAGAGAGAATTCTACACCCGAGGTCTTGCTTGATCGAGAGAGAGAGAGAGAGAGAGAGAGAGAGAGAGAGAGAGAGAGAGAGAGAGAGAGATTTCTACACTCGAGGTCTCGCTTGATCGAGAGAGAGAGAGAGAGAGAGAGAGAGAGAGAGAGAGAGAGAGAGAGAGAGAGAGAGAGAGAGAGAGAGAGAGAATGAATTTCTACTCTCAAGGACTTGCTTGATCGTGCAGGCAACAAAAGGAATCTTTTACGGAAGGTGCTCCGCGTTTTTTCGCCTTCATTATGTCTGCCTCCTTTGTTTCGAGTGGAAGGGCGTGAGATGACGACGGCGTCCTACGAGCAAGAAAGCGCAAGAGACATGAAGAGGAACAACAGAGAAAAGCAACTGCCGAAAAAAAAAAAACTGACCAGGAGGAATAAATGCATTACTAAAAAAATGAGTATTCGAGAAAGAGGAAATGTAGGTGGAACAGAGTCAGCTTCGTGTCCTTTGCCTGTGGGCTCTGAAGGAAGCCAGAGAAAGGAGGAGAAAAATCTGCATTTTTAATTATCATTTTTAATATTTTTTTTTACTGTTATACTCTATATAATTACTAATACTACCATTATTATGAATTCTATTTTTTCTCCTTCTTCGGCAACTGTGTGGATACTGCCGATTTTATTATTTTTATTATCATGTTATCTTACGTACATAGATCGTTTGTATATTCCATGTATATGGCCCTGAGCTGAAATAAAGGATATTATTATTATCATGTATATTGTATATGGTCCTGAGCTGAAATAATAATAATAATAATAATAATAATAATAATAATAATAATAATAATATTATTATTATTATTATTATTATTATTATTATTATTATTATTATTATTATTATTATTATTATTAAAAAGAAAATAATTAAACAACCACAACAAAGTAGGGGAATGGAAAACCTCTGGAGGAACAAGCGAAAGAAGGAGAACAGGAAAAGGCTTGTATTAAATAAAGGAAGGAATGAAAAATATTGAATGAAACGAGAGAGGGAGAAGGATGAGAGGAAAAACCCCGAGGGAAATAAGAGAAAGTAAGGGAACAAGTGGAAGAAGAAGATCAGGAAAAGGCTTCTCTTACATAAATGAAGGAAAATGAAAAAGCCTTAAAGGAAACAAGGAAATGAAGAAAGTAAGGAAAAAACCCGAAGGAACCAAGAGAAAGAAAGAGTGAGGAAAACCTTTGAGGGAACAATTAGAAGAACAGGAAAATGCTTTCCTTATATAAATGAAGGAGAGGGAAAGAACACTGAATGAAAAATGAGAAAGAAGGAGAGGAAAAACCCCGAGGGAACCTAGAGAAAGTTGGGGAAAGGAAGACTTTTGAATGAACAAGTGAAAGGAGAACAAGCAAATGCTTGTATTAAATAACTGCAGGAAAGGGGAAAAAACACTGAATGAAACAAGAGAAAGAAGATGAAAACCCCACAAAGGAACCAAGAGAAAGTAAAGGAAAGGAAAATCTCCGAGGGAACAAGTGAAAGGAGAAAAGTAAAAGGTTTGTTTTGAGTAAATAAAGGAAAGTGAAAATCCTGGAAGGGAACAAGAGAAAGAAAGAGGAAAGGTAAAAGCTAGAAGAAAGCAAATAAAAAATGCGCTGAAGTTTTTTCGGCGCAATCGAGTTTTCTGTACAGTACAGCCGCTGCAGCGTATAATCAAGGCCACCGAAAACAGATCCATCTTTCGGTGGTCTCGGTGTAATGCTGTATGAGCCGCGACCCATGAAACTTTAACCCCGGCCCGGTAGTGGCCTACCCTATATCGTTGCCAGAACCATGATATGGCTAACTTTAACCTTAAATAAAATAAAAACTACCGAGGCTAGAGGGCTGCAATTTGGTATGTTTGATGACTGGAGGGTGGATGATCAATATACCAATTTGCAGCCCTCTAGCCTCAGTGTTTTTAAGATCTGAGTGGCCGACAGAAAAAAGTGCGGACAGAATAACGTGTGGACGGACAGAAAAGGCCAGCACAATAGTTTTCTTTTACAGAAAACAACAAGAGAAGGAGAGGGGAAAGAAAAACCAAGAGAATACGTTTCACATTTCATTGCCAAGGGTCATGTTGTCAGTCTGTGGGGAGGATACATGCTGAGGTGCCCTACCACCATACCGGTTTGATTGATTTATGACAATTCAGCACATATCTAAGCACTGTGGCACTTTCAGCCATTCAGTGGTTTAGAAAATGAAAAGAGGGAGTTGGAGTATTTCCACAGCCAGATTGATGTAAGGAAGCCGAATGGGGGTGAATTAAGAGGCTAGAAAGTGGGTGCAGCTAAGGCCGAAGGGACGCTGTGATTAAAACCCTTTAGTAATGCCTGCAGTGCACCACGTGAGAAGCACGGGCGGCACTGCCTACCCACAGGGTGGAGTCTCATGAAAGCTTTTTACTTTGGCTGGAATCGTTAATTGCATGTACGAATAAGGATAAAGAATGACAAGAAATTCTCTATTATATATCAACACGCAATACGATTCTTTGCAATTCTTAAAAATGTAGTTCCCGAGAAGGAAGCGAAACCGGAAGAAATCAAGATCAATCAGAAAGTGACTTAACAATACAAAGGAAAACGAAAGGCTTAAACGGATCAGTGACCCACGCTTTCCACTGCTAACTCGTGTAAAAGTTAAAAGTATATCTTAGTTTAACCAGACCACTGAGCTGATTAACAGCTCTCCTAGGGCTGGACCGAAGGATTAGATTTATTTTACGTGGCTAAGAACCATTTGGTTACCTAGCAACGGGACCTACAGCTCATTGTGGAATCCGAACCACATTATGACGAGAAATGAATTTCTACCGCCAGAAATAAATTCCTCTAATTCTTCATTGGCCGGTCGGAGGAGAGTCGAACGCTGGGAGAAAATCTAGCGCTCAGGGAGCCACATTACACACGCTAATACAAAAACGCAAGTGTGAGCATGCGTGGTCTTCGTCTGACAATCGAATAAAGGAGGCGCGCTTACAAATGAATAATATATATATATATATATATATATATATATATATATATATATATATATATATATATATATATATATATATATATATATATATATATATATATATATTAAATATTATTCCTTGTGTTTGTCAAAAATTGTTCTGTGCTCTTAAATAAATAATTTGACAATCCAGCGGAACATGTTTCTGGGTTTCATATATATATACACATATATATACAGTACAGTATATGTATATATATATATATATATATATATATATATATATATATATATATATATATATATATATATATATATATATATATGTGTGTGTGTGTGTGTGTGTGTGTGTATGTATATATATATATATGTGTGTACATATATGAAACCTAGAAACATGTTCCAATTATCTATTTAAGAGCATAAAACAGTATTTGATAAACACAAGAAATAATTAATTCAAAATACAAAACAAATAAAGATCTGCTCCTATATCAGTTTCTATCGAAATAATACGAAAAACAAAGAAACATCACAGCCTCGGAGAATATCACTGTAATGGAGCCTTGAACGGAAGTTTATTCACTGAAGTTTCATGACGAATACACAGACTTTCATAAAAGGCGAGACATTACTCACGGACGAAAGGCAAAACAAACACTAATCGAAAAATCGGTGTTTGATGTAACTCGCTCTTCTGTCGGGTAGAATAAAACTCCCTTTCTCCTTTTAATCCACCTCGCACGAGCGAATGAACAAAGCAAATATTTACTTGTAAACGGAGAGAGTGATGTCTCGATACGTCATGTAACGAGTTGAAATGCGTTTCTTTTATGTGACGGATCATGACACATGAGAAGAGATGAATGAAAATAATGACATTTCTCTCTCTCTCTCTCTGGGGACGCCATGTTTGCTCGGGCCAATTCCAATACATGAAATGTCAAGTAATTGCTTGCGAACATATTGACATATTCCATCGGGGAATGATAATGATAATAATACAGACGAGCACATAATGCAATTAATATCGTCAGTAATAAATTATTGAAATTTTCATGACCTAAATAATTTCTGTTCCTATCACTACTACTAGTAATAATAATATTTTTTTTTATAATACTGAGCCCAAGTGAGTTAACGAAAAAAACTGGTAAAATACGTGAGTGTGAACGAATGTGTTTAACGAGAGAGAGAGAGAGAGAGAGAGAGAGAGAGAGAGAGAGAGAGAGAGAATTCATGAACAATGATATTCACTGAAGAAAGAATTGCATCTCTTTTTCTCAGCACACGTGAGGATTCACTATAAACATCAAAGATTCCTCATATCCGATGAAAAAAAAAGAGAGCTAACACAGAAGAAAGATTATTTCTCTTTTCGCATTTTTCTTTTGGATCTTCCTCTGAACTATAAAAGGTAAAAATTTCCCTCCTCGTTAACCAGTTTTCAGGTCTGTTTACTCCTTTGTTAATGGTCTTAGGGAGTGTACCTACCTCTTCTTTAACGCCTGTGTTTGAAAATGTTTCCTTCCATGAGGGTAGTCTTTGGAAGTCTTCTCTTCCTTGTTATATACCAGTATTATTGGAATCGTCCTTCCAATAATACTGCAAAATAGTTGTGCCCACCAGAGGTGAAGTCCCCAGGTCAGGCTAGGGAACGGCGCCCTAGGACAGGTCAGGTTAAAGATAAGTTAAGTTAGGATGCATTCCTCCTTCCAATAATACTGCAAAATAGTTGCGCCCAACAGCGGTGAAGTCCCCAGGTCAGGTCAGGGAACGGCGCCCTAAGGACAGGTCAGGTTAAAGATAGGTTAAGTTAGGATACATATGTCTTAAAGCTACGTAAAAGCAGGCCTTGATCCGCGAAATAATGTGCGCAACTCGTCTAGACTTTTACCAGCTTTGCTTCTCCCTAGTTTTTGGAACTGTTTACTTAATGAAATCAGATATTTGAATTTCTCACTTTCTCATCACCAGTCATTTAAGTTATTCCTTCCTTTGTCACCCATTTTTGGAATTGTTTCCTATCTTTCTTGAGAATAGTTTCCTTCTCGTCACCAGTTTTTATGTAAAAGTTCCTTTCCTTGTCACCATTTTAGAGACTATTTCCCTTCTTTGCCACTGGTCTTTGGAACTGTTCCCCATCTTTCTTTGAAAGGGTCCTCCTCTCGTCACAAGTTCTTCTACAAGTTCCCTTCCTGGCCACCAGTCCTTGGAATTGCTCTCTTCTTTTCATCAGTCACTGGAATTGTTCTCTTCTTCGTCATCTGTCTTTGGAACTGTTCTCTTCCTTACCACCGGTCTCTGGAACTGTTGCCTACTACCGCATTCCCGAAACCTTCGTTACCATAGCACTGTACATCTTTTCTCCACAAGCTCCTTCTCTCTCTCTCTCTCTCTCTCTGAAACACGAAATGCCAACAACTTATATAGAATCTGAAATACAACGAATAGAAAAATTAAAAATGAAGGGAACACTATGAAAGCATACCACCCAACACCAATCAACGACGCTCTACCTACGAGATTTCATCTCTCTCTCTCTCTCCTCTCTCTCTCTCTCTCTCTCTCTCTCTCTCTCTCTCTCTCTCTCTCTCTCTCACACACACACACACACACACAAACACTCATACACACACACACACACACACACCAAATACTAATACTTTAAATAGAATCTGAAATAGAACAAACTGAAAAATTAAAAAAGAAGGGAACGCTATCAAAGCACTACTACCCAACACCAATCGACGACCCTTTACCTACGAGACCTCATCTCTCTCTCTCTCTCTCTCTCTCTCTCTCTCTCTCTCTCTCTCTCTCTCTCTCTCACCAAATACTAATACTTCAAACAGAATTTGAAATTGAACAAATTAAAAAATTATAAAAGGGAAAACTATGAAAGCACAACCAATGGAAGACGCTGTACCTACAAGATGTCATCTCTTTCTCTCTCTCTCTCTCTCTCTCTCTCTCTCTCTCGTCTTATCTCACAAGACGCCAACCAGGGCAAAGTCCCTAGAGTCGACTTTTTCATTGGTGCCATCTAAGGGGCATAATTCACAACTAATGGGCGCCGATATACGACCTTAATTGACGCATAAAGTGAAGAGGGGGCTATCACATGACGTCATCACATATACGCCAGCCTAATTGGATGTCTTATGGAAGCTCTCGACGGCCATTCAGTATAATTAGATTAACCACACAGCAAGTTATTCAGTTATGTGATTGTGGATAAATATTTTGAAATTGCATTATGATATAAATGTCCATAAACATTCAGTTAATAAATGACTTTTAAATTCAGTTTTGATTTCTTTGAGATCCAGTACCGTGCGGTATACTGAATAGTGGAAGAAAAATAGAAAAACTACACACACACACACACACACACACACACACACACACACACACATATATATATATATATATATATATATATATATATATATATATATATATATATATATATATATACATATATATATATATATATCTATATATATACTACATAATTATATATATAAACACACACATATATATATATATTTTTTTTTTTTTGGCAAAGGCAGTGATAAGAATTCCCACCTGCATAGAAGCAGATTCGAGTTGTTTTTGCATTTTAATATGAAATATAATGTGAATATTGTAAAATTGTTTTTAATAAAAGACAAAAAATAAAAACCACGAACCTGTCCATAGTTTATTATACTGAGTATTTCTAACAACACAAAAAAAAGAAAACCTAAAATAAAAATGATTGCTTTTCCTATTTTCCTGTTGATTGAACCTCAGACGCATTTTCCTTTTCAAAACTCCGAGCAAAATAAAGCCCATCTGGGGGAGAGATGAGGAACGGTCGCAGAGAATAGGCCTAAAGAAAGTGTTAAGAACAATGGAGGAGGGGAGATAGCTGAGAGGAAGGCCTAAAGAATCTTTTAAAACCGTCCTCGAGGCTCATAAGCTCCACTCTCAGACAATCCTGAAAAGAGAATCGATTAAACTTAAAATATCATGGCGTCTTCGTATAACCCGCGTTGCGACTACGCTTTTGTTTGTAAGACTAAACGTGACACGCCTGTCTAATTTCTTCTGTAGAAAAAGGGTCGTCATGGCTTCCAGGCCTTAACCATTTATCAAAAGGTAATAATGAAATAAACGTCAGAAGTGATATGATATGAAGACAAATGACGATCAGGCACTCTCCTTAAAAATTATTCGACTTCCTTTTTCTTTCTCATTGCCAGAGTTCAGAGGATGATAAGGAAGCCTGACGCATGCGCGAACAAACACACGCTCACACACATACACATTAGTCACACGCTAGGCTTAGTATACACTAGTCATACACTAGGCTTAGTATAAGATTGATTCTATGAAATTTAGGCTGTCAAGCCAAGCACTGGGGCAATTTTGGCCATACAGAGCTTAGACCAGTGAAAAGAGAGAGTTGGAGTGGTTGGACAGGAAAATAAAGTGATCCACATAATACTGGACATGAAGTACGAGGATCTAAAGGTGGAACTGGGAGAAAACCCCACGGCTGAACTAAGACGTAACAGAGAAGCTGGAGGTTAACTAAGCGGCTAAAAAGTGGGCACAGCCAGGGACCTAAGGGACGCTGCAAACACCCTTTAGCAACGGCTAAAGTGCACCACACGAGATGCACTGACGGCAGTACCCGCTAAGGTGAACCTTGCCACAAGGATTAATTTGTAAAAGATTCTCCAAAGAGAACTGATAAGAGCTACCAAAGCACCTCCCCACCAACTCTTTAAGGATAATTGGTTGAAGATCCTGTAACCAACCTTCCGAAATTCCCTGCGTAATCTCCGCCTACTTTCACAGATCGGCCCCCACCCTCTTCCCACCCCGTCCCATCTTCTGAGTCAACAGAAATCATGCACACATATTTCAATTTTCGCGAGCTGGCAACTCCCCCGGGCAATCAAGGCAAGCCATGTATCACACACCAGCACGTCCATGTAAACGCTCCAAGCAAAACCGTTTTTACGTGATCCGAGTTCGCTTCGGGGAATAAAAAAAAAAGGGAAAAAAGAGAAGAAATGGATATTTTAATTCTATTTCTTTTTCTGTCGTTCGCTTTGCTCGTACGATATTCACTGGGAGGACTGACGGGTAAAAAGTCAATTACTGTTGGGAAACAAATTTTCTTTTTTGTATGATTTATACATCAAATTGGCGTCACGTATTCGAAGGTCAACAACGTATATGGCACAGAAGAAAGTGTTGATATAAAAGGCAAATGTCAAAATACTCTCCGTTTCATAAATCAAACATTTCATGATAACTTTCAACAGACGGCAATTCAGATGTGGAAAATCCTTTCAACGTTGCGATAACAGTTGGGATTAAATCTGTCATGCTACAATGGTGGACAGTAACTTCATATATATATATATATATATATATATATATATATATATATATATATATATATATATATATATATATATATATATATATATATGACTATTTATCACATCCCGTGATTCATATACAATCAGAAAGCTACAAACGTCCTTTAATATCCAATTCACTCTACCTCGGAAATAATATATTTTCATATATGTTACCGAAGGGGAATTTTTAAGTTGATAATAAGTCCACCGTCCCGTGGGATCGAACCAGCGACGGACGAGGAATCAGGACTACAGTGACGCACTAACGAAATCGGCCACAAGAGAGGTATAAGTGAATAACATCTCCCGTCAACTCACCCGTCGAACTCAGGTGTTTTGCGTTTGGAGACGATATCCACCCACCTCTGCCATGTTGACCGTGTAGTGCGTTTGTCGCACGTAGCCATATTATGACTATTTATCACATCACCGTGATTCATATACAATCAGAAAGCTACAAACGTCCTTTAATATCCAATTCACTCTACCTCGGAAATAATATATTTTCATATATGTTACCGAAGGGGAATTTTAAGTTGATAATAAGTCCACCGTCCCGTGGGATCGAACCAGCGACGGACGAGGAATCAGGACTACAGTGACGCACTAACGAAATCGGCCACAAAGAGGTATAAGTGAATAACATCTCCCGTCAACTCACCCGTCGAACTCAGGTGTTTTGCGTTTGGAGACGATATCCACCCACCTCTGCCATGTTGACCGTGTAGTGCGTTTGTCGCACGTAGCCATATTATGACTATTTATCACATCACCGTGATTCATATACAATCAGAAAGCTACAAACGTCCTTTAATATCCAATTCACTCTACCTCGGAAATAATATATTTTCATATATGTTACCGAAGGGGAATTTTTAAGTTGATAATAAGTCCACCGTCCCGTGGATCGAACCAGCGACGGACGAGGAATCAGGACTACAGTGACGCACTAACGAAATCGGCCACAAGAGAGGTATAAGTGAATAACATCTCCCGTCAACTCACCCGTCGAACTCAGGTGTTTTGCGTTTGGAGACGATATCCACCCACCTCTGCCATGTTGACCGTGTAGTGCGTTTGTCGCACGTAGCCATATTATGACTATTTATCACATCACCGTGATTCATATACAATCAGAAAGCTACAAACGTCCTTTAATATCAATTCACTCTACCTCGGAAATAATATATTTTCATATATGTTACCGAAGGGGAATTTTTAAGTTGATAATAAGTCCACCGTCCCGTGGGATCGAACCAGCGACGGACGAGGAATCAGGACTACAGTGACGCACTAACGAAATCGGCCACAAGAGAGGTATAAGTGAATAACATCTCCCGTCAACTCACCCGTCGAACTCAGGTGTTTTGCGTTTGGAGACGATATCCACCCACCTCTGCCATGTTGACCGTGTAGTGCGTTTGTCGCACGTAGCCATATTATGACTATTTATCACATCACCGTGATTCATATACAATCAGAAAGCTACAAACGTCCTTTAATATCCAATTCACTCTACCTCGAAATAATATATTTTCATATATGTTACCGAAGGGGAATTTTAAGTTGATAATAAGTCCACCGTCCCGTGGGATCGAACCAGCGACGGACGAGGAATCAGGACTACAGTGACGCACTAACGAAATCGGCCACAAGAGAGGTATAAGTGAATAACATCTCCCGTCAACTCACCCGTCGAACTCAGGTGTTTTGCGTTTGGAGACGATATCCACCCACCTCTGCCATGTTGACCGTGTAGTGCGTTTGTCGCACGTAGCCATATTATGACTATTTATCACATCACCGTGATTCATATACAATCAGATCCCACGGGACGGTGGACTTATTATCAACTTAAAAATTCCCCTTCGGTAACATATATGAAAATATATTATTTCCGAGGTAGAGTGAATTGGATATTAAAGGACGTTTGTAGCTTTCTGATTATATATATATATATATATATATATATATATATATATATATATATATATATATATATATATATGTGTGTGTGTGTGTGTGTGTGTGTGTGTGTGTGTGTGTGCGTGTGTGTGAAATAATCAACACAATCACGTGTAGACCAGAAATAAATTTGTGACTCACATCGGGACCGAACACCATGTCTTTCAATTGAAAGACAAGGTCACTGCCAACTGAACCACACAAGTCATGAAAGAAATGGAACCCAAGTACCAATGTACCTAAGGCTGGTTTTACCTGGTCAGGCTTTACCTCGGCAGCGACCCAACTGACTTTGTTCAGCTGTCAGCGCCTGGCCTTTTAATTGCAAGACATGGGTTCGATCCCGATGTGAGTCAGAAATGTGAGTTCAACGTTCAGCTACAAGTATCCCATTAATATCGAAAACACTGTAATGGAGGATAACACAACTTAACAATTTTTTACAAAAGTTTTGTTTATTTTATTTTTGTTACTGTTTATTAATCACTTTTCCCTGCTGATTCCAAAAATGTAATTATTTTTTCTGTATCATCGACCGTTATAGAAATATATCGTCTTTCAATGTTATACATATTCGGAACTGTTCTATGTTCTGCTACCAAGTGAATATCTAATTTTCTCTTTGAGATAAATCAATTACTAAGTTCTGCTATCTTCAGGATGGCTACTAGAGGGTGTACAAATTCTCCAGATTCATTTTGCTATGTGTGTGGTTATTATATTGGAAAAAAAAAAACAGGTATTACATAAGGTCGTGAAAGATGCCAAATTGGGGATAGCGTACAGACTCTATTTCGGAATGCCCATGGGTGACCAGGGCAAACCATGGGCCCCTTATGTGATATGTGGAAGCTGCCGATCTACTCTAGAAGGATGGTTAAGGGGTACAGGAAGGACAATGCCCTTTGCCGTTCCCAGAGTATGGAGAGAGCCGAAGAACCATCACGATGATTGTTACTTCTGTATGATTGATGTGACAAAGTACAGAAAAGTGAAAGGAAGACAAGCTCTTCAGTATCCAGACATCCCATCATCTAGAGCCCCTGTCCCACATGATGGCACCTTACCAGTAACACAACCACCACAAAATGTAAGTATACTTATCATACTCTCCAAAAGTCTTACTTTTAATTAACTTGAACATTAAGTATTTACTAGCTATGCATTCATTTTCCTAAAGATGTATGGAATACTAACGTTATTCAAGTCTTTGTTTAAGTTGCTATATGTAGTTATTTCTTTCCTTTCAAATGGAAGGTGCAATGGCTATTTCATCTGAAGAGTCAGCAAGTAGCAGTAGCCAAGAAATGGAGGAATCTTTCGTACCAAGAACGACTTCAGAGCCTCAGTATCAAGGACGATGGGATACTGCTATGATGGGAGATCACATATGGTCTCTAGTCAGAAAAGATGAAAGTATGCACTCTAGAAAATCTTGGTCGTCAAAGCATTTCTGATCTTAAGAAAAGAGTTATCAAAGCATTTAAAGTGCAGAATTGTATTGTTTCTTTTTGTTCTAACTAATATTGTACTTCCTAAATAGCTTTCAAGACACGAAAAAGTATGTATTGTAGTGTAATTATCCTTAGAATATTAGAATAGGTTGAACCAACGTACTGCTGTAGAGAAAAGCTGGGTATAGAACGAGAAAATATGAAATTAAGAGTAAATTAAAAACTATCGATACTACATCAAAACGAATGTGATTTTTGAATTCAGTGGCATAAAATACATATATAAACACCAAAAAATACAAATAAACAAAACATGTGTTACATTGTGTAATTTGTACTCAGAGGGGATTATAAATGATTAGCGCACCGGAAAACCTACCGTGACCGGGATTCGAACCATGTCCATTCATAGTGGAAACAGTAGACATCATGCATACTCGGCCACCTATCTTACTGGCGATAGTGCAAATCCCGGTCAGGTAAGTACACCTATTGTACTGTATATAGCCCCTTTGGATGTAAATTATTACTAAGAGATACGGGCAGTTCGATCAATTATTATTGGGAAACATAAAGAGGTCATTTGTAATGTTAGTTACAAATTATCATATATATATATATATATATATATATATATATATATATATATATATATATATATATATATATGTATATGTATATTTATATATATATGTATATGTACATATATACATATATATTTATTATATATATATATATATATATATATATATATATATACATACACACACATACATCATGTGCGTGTGCATAGGTATTTGTTCTACACATCTTCCAAGACTGGGGTTTCGCTAGAAAAAGGCTGCACTAAGAACACGTACGAGGACAGAATAAGTAAAGGAACACAAAGGCCAAGATGGAACTAAGGGTGATAAAGATGGAAGCAAGGGAAAGGTGCATGAAGGAACACCACCGGATAAGCAAGGAAAGAAAAAAAATACTGCAAACAACCCTTATCGGAGATTAAAGCTTAGTGGAAATTTCATATTTAATCTTCTGCGAGATGAAGTACTGCTTACTCTCAAACATGAGTTCCACCTGACAACGCCGTGACCAAACTCTCTCAAAAAGCCTGTGCAACACAACGACGATCTTTAATTCTGAACCCAGAGGACGCAGGAGCAATAACATTTGAACAGAATTTGGAGAAAGAACTCGAATAATCAAACAGTCAGAACAGCCACCCTTCTTAGGAACGAACCCAACTCTGGCACGCTCGAAAATTCAAATCAGACCTCCAATTTTCAGGAAAATCTAACAGCAAACCATCGCAGAAATGATCTTCAAAAACTGGCCCTCCTCCTCCTCCTCCTCCTCCTCCTCCTCCTAGGACATTGAAGGGAAAATGCGCTCGAACGAGAACGCGTCTTGCAAGCCTTTAGAATTCCTTAGCACACAGCGGACTCTACATACTAAAATGACCGCTAAAGAGCCGGGAGACGGTTTGTTAAAGGCGGAGTGACACGGCCATCGGAAGTAAAATCACTCTCCCTCCCCCCTCCCTTATGGTCCCTACCCCCATTCCCCCACCCCACCATCTTAAAAAGGCGGAAGAATACACAGAGCTAAAAAAGGTGGGGTTTCTTGGAGATGAGACGGCTATGATACCATCACGTGAAGAAAGTGGGAGAAGACACGTGTAAAAGTTTCTTATGCTGGTTTTTGGCTAATGATACAAAAAAAAGTCAAATTTAAAATAAAACTATATTATCATATATAATTCTTGAAGAAGAAATATTAATCACATAACTGAGACGACAAGCTATTCATACAAACATACCTGTACATTCGTAATCGGGTATATTTATACTTAAACACCTAAACAATTAAACAAGAAAAAATACAAAAATTTGGGCTAAAAAAAAGTACCACAGACGCCTCAGACGGATGGAAGTAAGAAGAAAAGAAACTGATGACGACATCAACCGTGATGAGGAGAAAAATGATCGGAAAAGGAAGGAGAGAGAGAGAAAAAAAAAATAAGAAAAAGGAAAAATGCGAGAAAAGATTTTCTGGGTCAAATATAGAACGAAATTTCGACATTTATTCCTCGAGCTGCTGATGTGGCGTGTAAAGATTGGGGGCTTCAAAAGAATAAGAAGGAACGAAATCTGGTCCGTTTAAAAGGACACTGACTGAGGAATGCGAAGGAAAATGGGGAAAATGCTCTACCAAGAAGATATTACCTAGACAACAAGGGCGATAGAGAAATAGGGAGCTGGTTAAAAAATATTACGTAGAGAAATAGGAGTTGGTTACAAAATATTACGGAGAGAAAAAAGGGAGCTAGACTGAGCCGGTTACGTACAGAAAGGAGCTAGAATTAGGTTACAAGATATTAGGTGGAGAAAAAGGGGGTTAGATTGAGCTGGTTAAGTGCAGAAAGGAGCTGGAATTAGGTTATAAAATACTACGTAGAGAAAAAGGGAGCTGGTTACAAAATATCAAGTACAGACTGAGCAGGTTACGTACAGAAAGGAACTAGAATTTAGGTTACAAAATATTGCGTGGAGAAAAAGGGAGTTGGTTACAAAATGTTACGTAGAGAAAAAGGGACCTAGACTGAGCTGGTACAGAAAGGAGCTACAATTAGATTACAAACTATTACGTAGCGAAATAGGGGGCTGGTTACAAAATGTCAAGTAAGGAAAAAGGGAGCCAGCCTGAGCCGGTTGCGTACAGAAAGGAGCTAGAATTCGGTTACAAAATATTACGTAGAGAAATAGGGAGCTGGTTACAAAATATTACGTAGAGAAAAAGGGACCTAGACTGAGCTGGTACAGAAAGGAGCTGCAATTAGATTACAAACTATTACGTAGCGAAATAGGGGGCTGGTTACAAAATGTCAAGTAAGGAAAAAGGGAGCTAGACTGAGCTGGTAACGTACAGAAAGGAGCTAGAATTAGGTTACAAAATATTGCATAGAGAAAAAGGGAGCTAGACTGAGGCGATTACGTATAGAAACCTAGAATTAGGATACAAAATATTACGTAGAGAAAAAGGGACCTGGTCACAAAATATTGCGTAGAGAAAAAGGGAGCTACACTGAGCTGGTTACGTACAGAAAGGAGCTAGAATTAGATTACAAAATATTATGTGGAGAAAAAGGAAGCTGGTCACAAAATATTGCGTACAGAAAAAGGGAGCTAGACTGAGCTCGTAACATGCAGAAAAGAGCTAGAATTGTGTTCCAAAATATTACGTGAAGAAAAACGAGCTAGACCGAGCTGGTGACTTACTGAAAGGAGCTAGAATTAAATTACAAAATATTACGTAGAGAAATAGGAAGCTGGTTACAAAATATTACTCAGAGAAAAGGGGAGCTGGACTGAGCTGATTACTTACAGAAAGAAACTAGAATTAGGTTACAAACTATTACGTAGAGAAAAAAGGAGCTGGTTAGAAAATACATAGAGAAAAAGGAGCTAGACTGAGCTGGTTACGTACAGAAAGGAGCTGGAATTATGCTGCAAACTATTACGTAGAGAAACAGGGAGCTCGTTAAAAATATTACGTACAGAAAAAGGGAGTTAGTTACAAAATATTATGTAGAGAAAAAGGGAAATGGTTACAAAATATTACGTTGACAAAATTTGGAGCTCGTTGCAAAATATTACGTGGAGAAAAAGGGAGCTGGGTACAATATATTTCTTAGAGAAAAAGAGAGCTGGTTACAAAATATTTCTTAGATAAAAAGGGAGCTGGTTATAAAATACTACAGAGAAAAAAGAGAGATGGTTATAAAATATTACAGAGAAAAAAAGGAGCTGGTTACAAAATATTTCTTAGATAAAAAGGGAGCTGGTTATAAAATACTGCAGAGAAAAAAGAGAGATGGTTATAAAATATTACAGAGAAAAAGGAGCTGGTTACAAAATATTTCTTAGATAAAAGGAGCTGGTTATAAAATACTACAGAGAAAAAGAGAGATGGTTATAAAATATTACAGAGAAAAAAAGGAGCTGGTTACAAAATATTTCTTAGATAAAAAGGGAGCTGGTTATAAAATACTAGAGAAAAAGAGAGATGGTTACAAAATATTACAGAGAAAAAGGAGCTGGTTACAAAATATTTCTTAGATAAAAGGGAGCTGGTTATAAAATACTACAGAGAAAAAAGAGAGATGGTTATAAAATATTACAGAAAAAAAGGAGATGGTTACAAAATATTTCTTAGATAAAAAGGAGCTGGTTATAAAATACTACAGAGAAAAAAGAGAGATGGTTATAAAATATTGCAGAGAAAAAAGGAGCTGGTTACAAAATATTTCTTAGATAAAAAGGGAGCTGGTTATAAAATGCTACAGAGAAAAAAGAGAGATGGTTATAAAATATTACAGAGATAAAAAGGAGCTGGTTACAAAATATTTCTTAGATAAAAAGGGAGCTGGTTATAAAATACTACAGAGAAAAAAGAGAGATGGTTATAAAATATTAGAGAAAAAAGGAGCTGGTTACAAAATATTTCTTAGATAAAAAGGGAGCTGGTTATAAAATACTACAGAGAAAAAAGAGAGATGGTTATAAAATATTACAGAGAAAAAAAGGAGCTGGTTACAAAATATTTCTTAGATAAAAAGGGAGCTGGTTATAAAATACTAGAGAAAAAATAGAGATGGTTACAAAATATTACAGAGAAAAAAGGAGCTGGTTACAAAATATTTCTTAGATAAAAAGGGAGCTGGTTATAAAATACTACAGAGAAAAAAGAGAGATGGTTATAAAATATTACAGAGAAAAAAAGGAGCTGGTTACAAAATATTTCTTAGATAAAAAGGGAGCTGGTTATAAAATACTACAGAGAAAAAAGAGAGATGGTTATAAAATATTAGAGAAAAAAGGAGCTGGTTACAAAATATTTCTTAGATAAAAAGGGAGCTGGTTATAAAATACTACAGAGAAAAAGAGGGATGGTTATAAAATATTACAGAGAAAAAAGGAGCTGGTTACAAAATATTTCTTAGAGAAAAAGGGAGTTGGAATGAGCTGGTTTCAAAATATTACGTAGAGAAAGAATGAGCTAAAATTAGCTGGTTACAAGATATTAGGTAGAGAAATCGGGAACTAGAATGAGCTGGTTTCAAAATATTATGCAGAGAAAAAAGGAGCTAGAATGAGAAGGTTACAAAATATTACGTAGAGAAAAAGGTAGCTCGAACGATATGACTACCAAATATTATGAAGAGAAAAAAGGAGCTGTAATAAGTTAGCTGCAAAATATTGCGCAGAAAAAAAGGAGCTAGAATAAGTTGGGTACAAAACATTAGGTAGAGAAAAAGGGAGCTAGAATGAGATGGTTTCAAAATATTACATAGAGGAAAGAAGGAGCTGCAATGAGTTGGGTACAAAATATTACGTAGAGAAAATGGGCTAGAATAAGTTGATTAAAAAAATATTACGTACATAAAAAGGGAGCAGGTATGAACTGGTTACAAAATATTACGCAGAGAAAAAGGGAACTTGAATGAGATGGTTTCAAAGTATTATGTAAAGAAGGAATGAGCTAAAACGACCTAGTTACAAACTATTACATAGATAAAAATGTAGCAGGTATGAGCAGGTTACGAAATATTCCGCGGGGGAACAAGGGAGCTAGAATGACCTGGTTACAAACTATTGCATAGAGAGAAAGGGAGCTAGAACGAGCTGGTTATAAAATATTATGTAGAGAAACATGGAGCCAGAATGAGCTGGTTACAGAATATTACGTAGAGAACAAGGGAGATAGAATGAGCTGGTCTCAAAATACTACGTATGGAAAAAGGGAGCTAGAGTGAACTTGTTACAAAATATTACGCAGAGAAAAAAGGAGCTAGAATGAGCTGGTTACAGAATTGCTCAGAGAAAAAGGGAGACAGAATGAGCTCTTTACAAAATATTACTCGCAGAAAAAAAAAGGCTAGACAGCTATTTTCAAAATGCCATGTAGAGATAGAGAGTGCTAGAACGAACTGGTGATATGTAAGCGCAATGAGTAGTTATGAGAAAATAAACTCTCTTCCAGATTTCTCACAGTTAAAGAAGTGGTTTTCATATATTCCTTCACTAACGAAAAACCCTTGCAAAGACAAAAGAGAGAGAGAGAGAGAGAGAGAGAGAGAGAGAGAGAGAGAGAGAGAGAGAATCATAAACGGTCAGGATCACTACGAGCACCAGGGAATAATGAAAAACAAACTGAACCCTTTTACTGTCGGCCGTCAGAAAATATTAAGCGCTATATAAAAACGACAGATGACTATGCAGGAGCCTGTCCGTAGAACGAACGCCCCTAACGTTCACGGAGACTTGAGAGAGAGATCCTGACAGGGGGGGAAAATATTAATGCGGGCGTGACTAGGATACGCCGATGAAATAGGAGACTGAGTGAAGGATTTGCATGGCAATGAGGGAAAACGATATATGGTTTTTTTAATGAGATGACAAGGAATAGGGGAAGAGATCTCTACAATATTCATCAGGGATAAGAGACTTTTTATTTGAGAATTTTCTATGAAAATGGGGAAAAAGATCTCTAGAATATTTATTAAGGATAAGAGACATTTTCAGAATTTTCTGTGAAAACAAAGGCATAGATATCTACACTAATTATCAATGGCAAAAGACATTTTATTTGAGAAGTTTCTAAGAAAATTGGGGTAAAGATCTCTAGAATATTTATCAAGGATAAGAGGCTTTTTTTGAGAATTTCCTATGAAAACTGGGGAAACGATCTCTAGAATATTTATTAAGTTTAAAAGACATTCAATCTGAGAATTTTCTATGAAAGTAAGGGAAAAGATCTCTAAAATATTCATCAAGGATAAGAGACTTTGAGAATTTTCTATGAAAACTGGGGAAAAGATCTCTAGAATATTTATTAAGTTTAAAAGACATTCTATTTGAGAATTTTCTATGAAAATAGGGGAAAAGATCTCTAGACTATTTATCAAGGATAAGAGACTTTCTTTGAGAATTTTCTAAGAAAATAGGATCTCTAGAATATTTATCACGGATAAAAGACATTCTATTTGAGAACTTTCTATAAAAATAGGGGAAAAGATCTCTAGAATCTCTATCAAGGATGAGAGACTTTCTTTGAAAAATTTTCTGAGAAAACTGGGGAAAATTTTCTAGAATATTTATCAAGGATAAAAGACATTCTTCTTGAGAATTTTCTATGAAAATAGTAAAAAGATCTCTAGAATATTTATCAAGAACAGAAGTATTTCACCTGAGAATTTTCTATGAAAATAGGGAAAAACATTTCCAGAATATTTATCAAGGATAGGAGACATTTTACTTGAAAATTTCCTAGGAAGGGAATGCGGAAGTGCAAAAGATATTGGATAAGAAATCTGACAGAAACTCGAAGCCAATTTCACATCAGGAATGATCATCAACTTCCACATAAATTACGAAATATTGTAGATGAAAATGTCTCGAAATATAAAAAGAAACAAAAAATAAGACAATAACGGAATAACGGATAAAGCGAATTAAACGAAATATGAGAGGCACCTTCATGGAGAAATGAAGCGGAAGACGATAATCTGGACATATCGGTCAGAACTAGTAATAATTGGAGTCAAGAAACGTAAGAACGAAAAAAAAAAAAAAAAAATGGAGCCTGTAAGCATATATCGAGAGGAGAGACTGGGAAAACAGTGTCTGGAAATTCTATCTATTCAGCTATAAAGCTTTTCTCAACAAGTTTGTTTGGGGATAAGATTGCTAACCCCACCATGAAAGCGGTTTACAATAGTCAATTAACTACTAAGCATTTAATAACTTACTTAGCATATAAACACGTGGAATTCAATATTTAACATAAAAACCATTAATTCATGAAATGTTGATCTTAAGATATGAAGATAGGTAAGGAATAAGGCAAACAATGAATATTACTAAAATAAACTTGGCCAAAAGCAACATAAAAAGGACAAGGGAAAAAAATATAGAAACAGAAGGTGAGCCACCAAAAGGTGAGGAACAGTAAGAAACGGATGAGAGAGAGAGAGAGAGAGAGAGAGAGAGAGAGAGAGAGAGAGAGAGAGAGAGAGAGAGAGAGGTATTCTGCAAGAGAATAACGGAATTAGAACGACAGGAAGGATAAGGACAGACATCGACAGGAAGAGAGAAAATGCTGAGAAAGATGAGAAGTGGAGAAGAGGCTCTCCACCTCGGCTCGATCGATTCCTTTCCGTGAGAGAGAGAGAGAGAGAGAGAGAGAGAGAGAGAGAGAGAGAGAGAGAGAGAGAGAGAGAGAGAGAGAGAGAGAGAGAGAGAGAGAGATAGTATTGTGTTTGTTTGTGGGGATACAGGTATGGCAGAGAGAGAGAGAAATACGGAGGGTGTTGTTTGTTAGTGAAAGCAAGCATGAGAGAGAGAGAGAGAGAGAGAGAGAGAGAGAGAGAGAGAGAGAGAGAGAGAGAGAGAGAGAGAGAGGAATGCAGAGGGTGTTGTTTGTTAGGGAAAGTAAGCATGAGAGAGAGAGAGAGAGAGAGAGAGAGAGAGAGAGAGAGAGAGAGAGAGAGAGAGAGAGAGAGTATTGTGTTTGTTTGTGGGGATACAGGTATGGCAGAGAGAGAGGAATACAGAGGGTGCTGTTTGTTGGTGAAAGTAAACATAAGAGAGAGAGAGAGAGAGTTGGTTGGTGTGGTTATACATATGAGAGAAAGAGAAATAGAGGCAAGTGGAAAAAGGTGCTTGTTTTTTAGAGAAAGTAAGCACGAGAGAGAGAGAGAGAGAGAGAGAGAGAGAGAGAGAGAGAGAGAGAGAGAGAGAGAGAGAGAGAGAGAGAGAGAGTATTGTGTTTGTTTGTGGGGATACAGGTATGGCAGAGAGAAATACAGAGGGTGTTGTTTGTTAGTGAAAGTAAGCATGAGAGAGAGAGAGAGAGAGAGAGAGAGAGAGAGAGAGAGAGAGAGAGAGAGAGAGAGTATATTGTTTTTGTTGGTGGTGTTATATATAAGAGAGAAAGAGAAATAGAAGAAAGTGGAAAAAGATTCATGTTATTTGTCAGAGAAAGTAAGCACGAGAGAGAGAGAGAGAGAGAGAGAGAGAGAGAGAGAGAGAGAGAGAGAGTGAGGGGGGGTTGCTAAGAAATGTTTACTGGAGAAATCATGCATGTCTGAAGTTTTAGGAGTCAAACGTGAGAGTCGAGAATAATAATTACGCGTCCGAAATTTAAGAAACTATCTTTCAAAGAAAGAGCCAGAAATGCCGGTATTTGCTTCCGGCGTATGATGAAGATAGTGATGATGATGACGATATAATGATGACGATGATGAGGGCTATAATGATTCTGAACCATGTTCTAACAAGACGTATGATGAGGGAAGAGGCCTACAAAATCCCCATTTCTCCATCAAGAGATCACGATTCTCTCTCTCTCTCTCTCTCTCTCTCTCTCTCTCACACACACACACACACATACACGCTATTACATCGAGAATTGTTTTCATAGATATTCCAGTAAAAATATATAAAGTTATAAAGCTTGACCTTTCAGTGAGCCCCCTCCTCTCTCTCTCTCTCTCTCTCTCTCTCTCTCTCTCTCTCTCTCTCACACACACACACACACACACACACACACACGCACTATTACATCGAGAATTGTTTTTCAGAGATATTCCAGTAAAAATATAAAGTTGTAAAGTTTCGACCTTTCAGTGAACCCCCCACATCTCTCTCTCTCTCTTTCTCTCTCTCTCTCTTTCTCTCTCTCTCTCTCTCAGAATCCTGCGCGAGTGAGTTTCTCTTGTTTTCCAGTCCTCCTTTCCAATTCTTATCAGATTTCCGCGACCTCTCCAGCTTCACAAAATTATAGTCGTAAATTAGAAAATTGACGTCCCACGCTTCATAATGAACACCGTGGCAGGCACATTCTCCCCCCCCCCTTTTCTGAATGATGGCGGGATCTCAGGCACATATACATTCTCACTATACTTTCGTGAGGTGGAAGAGGTTGGTGATGAGGTTAGTGAAGGGTTGGTAAAAGGTTGGTGAAGGCTGCAGCTCCCCCGCGAGATTATCGAGGGCGTAACGCTTCCATACTTTCAGTATCATGCCACAGGGTTTTAAGGTTCACTATGGGACTTTTCCCTTCAGTATTTTAGACCTTAGAATTAAGTCCCAGGTCGTCAAGAATCTTACTTGATGATGAAGCCAGCGTCCTATTTCAGACTCCACCCTCAAATATACTGTGAACAGTATATCCTGTGCATTGGATTCTGTTGTCAATTCATGATTTCTCATCCAGCGTAAATCTTTCAGTCCAATTTCGCCTTTGTCTCAAACCTCTCTATCCAATATGATACAGTGAATCTAAGTATGCTAACTCAGACTATTTCACTATCACTCAAACTCCCCGTCTGTTGCGATACAGACT